>NW_022261982.1:5185135-5307635 GCF_002021735.2 Oncorhynchus kisutch | reverse complement strand
AGAGAGAGGGAGACAGAGAGGGAGAGAGTGAGAGGGAGACAGAGAGGGAGAGAAAGAGAGGGAGAGAGAGTGAGAGGGAGACAGAGAGGGAGAGAAAGAGAGAGAGAGAGAGAGAGAGAGAGAGAGAGACAAGCCCAAGTCTCAGACTATTCCAAGACCACAGCTGAGCCAAAACTCCCATCTTAGACCAGGATAACACAGTCTCTCAAGTCAATGTTCAATACCTTCACTGCCTTCATAGGCTAATGAATATAAATACCAAGCTCAGATAAGACAGAGAACAGCCTCAGTTAATGATTCAAATCCATCTATAACTATAAATCAAGAGAGACATTTAGAGAGAAATTAATACAAATTGTACAGTAAGCGAGTGTTTCCAATAGAATGTATGTAATGATGTTTTATAAGATGGGACATTTTAAAAAGGGAACCCAATGGTTTCTGCTTACAGTTTATCTTTACCACAGATACTATGGGTCTTCAGAGAGTCCTCCTCACTATTTTAGCCACACTCTCCCTGGTTAAGGTCTTAAATTGCCCCCTATTCCCTACATAGTGCACTACTTCTCACCAGAGAAGCCTACAGGAAGCCTCACCATTATGGTTGACCCAATCTGGCTCTGGTCAAAAGTAGTGCACTAAATAGGGAATAGGGTAGTCATTTATAATGACTACCCTATTATAATGTCCTTTGTGTGTTTATTATATGTCCTCTGTTACCTATATTGAAGGGTTCCAAGCCTGTTTGTCTGTCCCTCTGGTGCCCCAGACCTCTCCACTGCTGTTGTTCATGTGCTAATGGGCAGATGGTCAGTGAATCCGAGACGGTTTCTCTGTCAACAGAGACCATACTGAGAGGGCCAATAGCTGGAACCTTGAAACCAGGGTGCCTCCTATGCAGGGATTACAACACTTCTCTAAACAACAGTCTGTCTGCAGAGACATCCATACCAGAGATATCCATACCAGAGATATCCATACCAGAAATATCCATACCAGAGATATCCATACCAGAGATATCCATACCAGAGATATCCATACCAGAGATATCCATACCAGAGATATCCATACCAGAGACATCCATACCAGGATGGAGCAAATGGAATAGTCCCAAAGTGGAAACTACAAGGTACACACCTCAAATACTTTCAAAATGCTAGTACACTCAATATGAGTACACTCAATACTAGTACACTCAATACTAGTACACTCAATATGAGTACACTCAATACTAGTACACTCAATACTAGTACACTCAATATGAGTACACTCAATACTAGTACACTCAATACTAGTACACTCAATATGAGTACACTCAATACTAGTACACTCAATATGAGTACACTCAATACTAGTACACTCAATATGAGTACACTCAATACTAGTATACTCAATACGAGTACACTCAATACTAGTACACTCAATACGAGTACACTCAATACTAGTACACTCAATATGAGTACACTCAATACTAGTACACTCAATACGAGTACACTCAATATGAGTACACTCAATACTAGTACACTCAATACGAGTACACTCAATATGAGTACACTCAATACTAGTACACTCAATATGAGTACACTCAATACTAGTACACTCAATATGAGTACACTCAATACTAGTACACTCAATACTAGTACACTCAATATGGGTACACTCAATACTAGTACACTCAATACTAGTACACTCAATATGAGTACACTCAATACTAGTACACTCAATACTAGTACACTCAATATGAGTACACTCAATACTAGTACACTCAATACTAGTACACTCAATACTAGTACACTCAATACTAGTACACTCAATACTAGTACACTCAATATGAGTACACTCAATATGAGTACACTCAATACTAGTACACTCAATACTAGTACACTCAATATGAGTACACTCAATACTAGTACACTCAATACTAGTACACTCAATACTAGTACACTCAATATGAGTACACTCAATACTAGTACACTCAATATGAGTACACTCAATACTAGTACACTCAATATGAGTACACTCAATACTAGTACACTCAATACGAGTACACTCAATACTAGTACACTCAATACGAGTACACTCAATACTAGTACACTCAATATGAGTACACTCAATACTAGTACACTCAATATGAGTACACTGGTACACTCAAACACACCCTTCATTCACAGTGTGTTTTTTACCCCACTACTCCGAGGAGATATCCTGCACTGAGGAGATATCCTGCTCTGTGGAGATATCCTGCTCTGTGGAGATATCCTGCTCTGAGGAGATATCCTGCTCTGAGGAGATATCCTGCTCTGAGGAGATATCCTGCTCTGAGGAGATATCCTGCACTGAGGAGACATCCTGCTCTGAGGAGATATCCTGCTCTGAGGTGATATCCTGCACTGAGGAGACATCCTGCTCTGAGGAGATATCCTGCACTGAGGAGATATCCTGCTCTGAGGAGATATCCTGCACTGAGGAGATATCCTGCTCTGAGGAGATATCCTGCTCTGAGGAGATATCCTGCTCTGAGGAGATATCCTGCACTGAGGAGATATCCTGCTCTGAGGAGATATCCTGCTCTGAGGAGATATCCTGCACTGAGGAGATATCCTGCACTGTGGAGATATCCCGTCTTTCAGGCTGCTCTGTGATGATAAGCCTCCTCTCAATATCGGTGTCCCAAATGGCACCCTATTCACTACATAGTGCACTACTTTAGACTTGGTCCAAAGTAGTGCACTAAATAGGGAATGGGGTGCCATTTGGAACACGGCATAGTGAGTGGGTTTTCCACACGACTTCAAGGAACTAGCCAGGCTTTCTTCCCTTCCTCCATTCCTCATCCATCCTCCATTCCTCATCCATCAATCTTTCCTCATCCATCCTCCATTCCTCATCCATCCTTTTTTTCTCATCCATATATCCTGGTCTCTGATGATGGTGCTCCTCTCAAGGTGACCCATTTAAAACCCTGCTGCTGCTCTCCTCTCTCTCTCTCTCTCTCTCTCTTTCATTTCTCTCTCCCTCTTTCATTTCTCTCTCCCTCTTTCATTTCTTTCTTTGCTTTCTCTCTCTCTCGCTCTCTCTCTCTTTCTCTCCCTCTTTTTTCTCTCTCACTCTCTCTCTCTCTTTAAATGTCTTTCTTTCTCTCTCTCCCTTTCTCTCTCTCCCTTTCTCTCTCTCTGCCCCCACTCTCTCTTCCCTTCCCTGTCCTGGTTTCAGCTGATAGAGGGTATAAATAACAGCACTCTTCCACAGAGGCTAAAAGGCTTTTATTTCTGTGGTCTAGCCGTGTGAAAATAACACAGTACATTGAGTGATGATGACTTGATGAGTTCTAGATCACTTCTGTCATGGATAGTCAGATGGATATGTTAGTAGGAACTGAGCACTGTCTGCTGGGAAGTCACTAAGCAGCACTAACTCCTTCTCATTGTGTGTGCCAGGTCCCAAACAGACTAGAGAAACATCAATTGTGACAATCACGATATAGTCATATAACTGTGGCATGGCCATCTAGTGAGAACCCTGTCATGGTTATTGGTCATAGGTTACTACAGACAGACACTACCAGATAGGAAGACTTTACTGATCTGCACTGAATGGATAAATACTTTACTGATCTGCACTGAATGGGTGAATACTTTACTGATCTGTACTGAATGGGTAATACTTTACTGATCTGCACTGAATGGGTAATACTTTACTGATCTGTACTGAATGGGTAATACTTTACTGATCTGCACTGAATGGGTAATACTTTACTGATCTGCACTGAATGGGTAATACTTTACTGATCTGTACTGAATGGGTAATACTTTACTGATCTGTACTGAATGGGTAATACTTTACTGATCTGTACTGAATGGGTAATACTTTACTGATCTACACTGAAGAGGTGGATACTTTACTGATATGTACTGAATGGATAAATACTTTACTGATCTGCACTGAAGAGGTAAAGAAGTCAAAGACAATCAGGCCTTTACAGTGACAGTGAACACGTCTTATGACCAGACCAGACAGTCTTGGTTCAAGTCCACTAACATCTACTATGTATGTACAGGACATTACAGAGACAGGGAGGGAGAGAGAGCCACTCATTTAGCTAAAGTACAAGCAAGTGGCTCTGAGAAGAGACAGTAAAACAATATCAGACATTGCTATCTCAATCTGCATGAGATCACGATGTCCCATTCTTCATTCATAACCCACACAGTATGGTACTACTGTAAGGCAGCTGAAGAATCCAACACTGGACTATTCAAAGCCTACTACTCTGAGACAATGGCAACTTCATGTCAGTGGAGAGGTATGTGCCAGTGCCTTTGTCTTCTAGAGAAAGGAGCATCACGCCCTGTCAAATATACAGTACCAGTCAAAAGTTGACTCATTTTCTTTATTTTTACTATTTTCTACATTGTAGAATAATACTGAAGACATCAAAACTATGAAAGAAAGGGTGGCTCCTTTGAAGAATCTCAAATATAAAATATATTTTGATTTGTTTAACACTTTTTTGGTTACTACATGATTCCATATGTGTTATTTCATAGTTTTGATGTCTTCATTATTATTCTACAATGTAGAACACAAGTACAAATAAAGAAAAACCCTTGAATGAGTAGGTGTGTCCAAACTGTTGACTGGTACTGCATGTGAAGTATAGATAGTTTTTTACATTTTGAGGAAATATCAAGGGTGAGTTTCCCAAAGCATTCATATCTAATGTGGTACATTACTTCTCTAAGTATTTATTGAGGACCATATTCATACTTCTAAGATACGATGGAGCTAGAAGAAGCCCATTGTTACTAGTACTGACACTTGGCCTACCTACTGAATGCTGCGTTCTTGTATGCCGATGAAATATTAACGTTGTTTTGGGAATAAGCCACGGGGAGTCCTTCCAGAATGAGGTTATATCAGTATAAACATTTAATGAGGCAGTATGGCTTTCTTTAATGCCAGGCACAGTGTCAACCAATCACAAGATCAGATTCTGTGGGCTGATTATGTTGACATCCCTTCTTCAGTATTCAACCTTTCCTTGGAACCTTTCCTTCTAATCCGATTGTGAAGATTTGAAATTGAGATGGACACGGATCTCAAGTCAGACTACTGCCTATAGATTCCATAACAGTTCTGTCAGATAAATGTTATACAGGTTAGAGCCACAAACAGATGTAAGTTATCACTCTTCTAGGGAAGGACATGTGACATTTATTTTGACTGTTTGAGTACTCGCAGGATTTATTTTGGAGTACAAGTTTTTAGAACACAAGGCACGCACTGGAAAAAAGTGTGTATTTATCTATATCCCAACAGTACACAACAATGTCCAATTTATCACAACCATTACAGATAACTCATTCTAATTGATAAATCGCCCAAAATATATTCAGTCAATAAAAAAAGCAAGTACCAATTCATTAAAACCGCAATATCAACTGGTTATATTATATCCTGGAACACTCTGTACTATCAACTGGTTATATTATATCCTGGAACACTGTACTATCAACTGGTTATATTATATCCTGGAACACACTCTGTACTATCAACTGGTTATATTATATCATGGAACACAATCTGCAATATCAACTGGTTATATTATATCCTGGAACACAATCTGTACTATCAACTGGTTATATTATATCCTGGAACACACTCTGTACTATCAACTGGTTATATTATATCATGGAACACAATCTGCAATATCAACTGGTTATGTTATATCCTGGAACACAATCTGCAATATCAACTGGTTATAATATATCATGGAACACAATCTGCAATATCAACTGGTTATATTATATCATGGAACACACTCTGCAATATCAACTGGTTATATTATATCCTGGAACACACTCTTAAAAAAGGTAGTAACCACAGCAGTGGTCCGTTCATAGAAGTCTATGGCTTTGCGATGGTATAGCCTCATTTAGTTAATTTAGAACCAAAACCTTTTCCTGTCACGTTTCTTCAAAATTGAACCCAGAAGCAGACCAGGACAAGGAGAGTAGGAAGAAGGTGAGTATTTATTTACAAGTGAATGTGAATGGGTAGATATATCCAGGTGGCGTAGCGGGCAGCGGTGGTGAGTTGATGGGAGTAAATAGGTGGATCCAATGGGGAAGCGGAATCCTCCGACGACCAGGCGGGAATGGGGTAAATGATCCGGGTGAGTAACTGAAGACAGAACAAACGGAGGTAAGTTTAAGGCAAGCAAGACGTACAAAACAAATTCTATCCAACTTGAGGCTGATACTATGGCACAACATACTGTTCATGGCTAACGATCCGGCAGGGAATGGTTGTCAGGTCCGGGCTTATGAAGAGGAGAGATGATCAGGACCAGGTGTGCAGATAGCTGATGGGATACAGGTGCGGGTAATCAGAACTCCCAACTGGCTACATTGCCCGGCAACCAGACAGGGTGCGTTCCAGGACGCCGGAAAAAACACTCCAGGACAGAACACTGGCAAATCTCAGACTCAGGAAACGGGATTCGTGACAGTACCCCCCCTCCGACGAACGCCACCGGGCGGACTACCCGGAGCGCCAGGGTGGAGGCGGTAAAAGTCACGAAGCAGATCATCAAGGATCTGACGCCGAGGAATCCAACTCCTCTCCTCAGGACCATATCCTTCCCAATCCACTAAATACTGGAACCCTCGACCCCGCCGTCTGGAGTCCATGATGCGGCGCACCGTGTAGACAGGACCACCTCCGATCATCCGAGGAGGAGGAGGACGAGGAGGAGGGGGCAACAGAGGACTGAGGAGAACCGGCTTGAGGCAGGAGACATGAAAGGTGGGATGTACTCTTAGTGTAGCAGGCAACTTGAGTCGGACCACAACAGGATTAATGATCTTCTCCACTACAAACGGACCAATGAACTTCGGTGACAGTTTCCTCGACTCAGTCCGTAGAGGAAGATCCCGTGTAGCCAACCAAACCTTATCTCCAATGGTATAAGCGGGGGCAGGAATACGGCGACGATTCGCCTGGATCTGATACCGGTCAGAAACCTTAAAGAGGGCCTTCCTGGCCCGATGCCAGGTGCGGTGGCAACAACGAATGTGGGTCTGGACAGAAGGAACCGAGAGATCCCGCTCCTGAGAAGGAAACAAGGGAGGTTGGTAACCGTGCAGGCACTGGAAGGGAGACATCCCAGTGGCAGATGAAGGGAGAGTATTATGAGCATACTCGACCCAGGGTAATTGAGAGGACCAAGAGGTGGGATCAGAGGAAACAAGACAGCGTGGACTCCATCTTCTGGTTGGCTCTCTCCGCCTGACCATTAGATTGGGGGTGAAATCCAGATGTGAGACTGACTCTAGCTCCAATGGCCAAACAGAAGGACTTCCAGACAGCAGAGGTAAACTGAGGACCACGGTCAGAAACAATGTCACAGGGCAACCCGTGGACCCTGAACACCTCCCTAACCAGGATCTCGGACGTCTCAGTGGCAGAAGGCAGCTTGGAGAGGGGAACAAAGTGGGCAAACTTGCTGAATCTATCCACAATGGTCAGAATAACCGTGTTACCAACAGAAGAGGGCAACCCCGTGACAAAATCCAGGGCCAGATGCGACCAAGGTCGCCGGGGAATAGGTAAGGGGTGAAGAAGCCCAGAGCTGGCCCGATTGGTACTCTTATTCTGCGCACAAACAGGACAAGCGGCAACAAACCTCCGGGTATCTTCTCCCATGGCAGGCCACCAAAATCGTCTGCGCAGTAACGCCATAGTCCGAGCAACACCAGGGTGACAAGCCATCTTGCTGGCGTGGGACCACTGAAGGACAGCAGAACGAACCGACTCAGGCACGAACAACCGGCCGGGTGGACCGTTATCGGGCCCGGGCTGTGTCCGAAGAGCCGCCATCACCTCCTCCTCAAACCTCCATGTAACGGCTCCCACGACAACGTTCTGGGGAAGAATCGTCTCAGTCTTGGCCCCACTCTCCTCCGTCTTGGAGAACATCCGGGACAGGGCGTCCGCCTTCCCGTTCTTCGACCCAGGTTGGAACGTCAGGGAAAAATTGAAGCGTCCAAAAAACAAAGCCCACCGGGCCTGACGGGAGTTGAGACGTTTAGCCGATTGCACGTAAGCCAGATTCTTGTGGTCAGTCCAGACCACAAACGGTTGCTCCGCTCCCTCCAACCAGTGACCCCACTCCTCCAAGGGCGAGCTTCACAGCGAGAAGCTCCCGGTTACCCACATCGTAGTTTCTTTCAGCTGGAGAAAGACGACAAGAGTAGAAGGCGCAGGGATGGAGTTTACCGTCAGTAGAGCTACGCTGGGACAGGATGGCGCCCACCCCCACATCAGACGCATCCACCTCCACAACGAACTGACGGGAAGTGTCAGGTTGAGAGAGAATCGGGGCGTTGGTGAATCGGCTCTTCAAATCTCGAAATGCTCGGTCTGCCTCAGGAGACCAACAGAACTTTCTGGTGCAAGACGTCAGTACAGTTAAAGGGGCGGCCACCCGGCTGTAATCACCGATAAACCTCCGATAAAAATTCGCAAACCCCAGGAATCTCTGGAGCTGCAATCTCGTACCGGGCTGGACCCAATCCCGAACCGCCCGAACCTTCTCTTGGTCCATCTTGATCTCTCCCCTGGAGATGATGTACCCGAGGAAGGACTTCGTGTGGGCGTGAAAATCGCACTTCTCAGCCTTCACGAACAGACGGTTCTCCAATAACCGCTGCAGGACCTGCTTGACATGCTGTACGTGGCTAGAAAGCTCCTTCGAGAAGATGAGGATATCATCCAGGTAAACGAACACAAAAATACCAATCATATCTCTCAGAACGTCATTCACCATACTTTGGAACACAGCAGGAGCGTTGGTCAGTCCAAACGGCATCACCTGGTACTCGAAATGTCCCATCGGAGTATTGAACCCAGTCAACCACTCGTCCCCCTCCTTGATCCGAACCAAATGATAAGCATTACGTAAATCAAGCTTCGTAAAAACCGTAGCACCCTGTAAAGAATCGAAAGCCGAGGTCATCAAGGGCAGGGGATACTTGTTCTTGACCGTAATATCATTCAAACCCCGATAATCAATACACGGTCGAAGAGAGCCGTCCTTCTTGCTCACAAAAAAATTCCTGCTCCCAGAGGTGATGACGAAGGCCGAATGACACTTGCAGCTAGAGACTCCTTGATGTAGGTCTCCAAGGCCTCACGTTCAGGTCGAGAGATACTGTATAACCGTCCCTTGGGAAAGGCGGCTCCAGGAAACAGATTAATCGCACAGTCATAAGGTCGGTGGGGAGGAAGGGACTGAGCCTTCTGTTTACTGAATACTTCACCCAACTCGTGATATGTTTCTGGAACCAGGGACAAATCAGGAGGAGCAGAGGCACTGACCTGACTGGAAACGGCAGGAGAACAGGCAGTCCTAAGACAG
Source organism: Oncorhynchus kisutch (assembly GCF_002021735.2). NCBI lineage: Eukaryota > Metazoa > Chordata > Actinopteri > Salmoniformes > Salmonidae > Oncorhynchus > Oncorhynchus kisutch. Next base: position 5,298,214 of record NW_022261982.1, on the reverse strand, counting down.
TTAGCATGACAATCAATGCTCCAACTAGTTATCTTCCCCGTCACCCAATCAAATGAGGGATTGTGTTCCTTCAGCCAGGGGTAACCAAGAACCAGAGGAACATGGGGCGAGGACAGAATGAAGAAGGAGATAAATTCTGAATGATTCCCCGACAACAACATCTTAACCGGTTCAGTCCTCATAGTGATCCGTGCCAGACTACTGCCGTTCAGAGTGGTTGCTTCAATGGCTTCCGGCAATTGCTCCTTGGAAAGCCCCAGCTGTTCCACCAAGTCGGCATCAATAAAGCTGCCATCGGCACCTGAATCGATAAAAGCGTTCATCTCTAAGCTCTGATCCTTATTCATAAGGGTCGCAGGAAAACGGGGTCTGACAGGATTCTTGAGAGGTTGAAACTGGCTCGCTAAAATTCCTCCCAAAACTAGCGAGCCGGGCAGTTTAACGAGCGCTGTGGACAAGCGGAGATGTAATGTCCTGAGCTACCACAGTAGAGACAGCTGTTGGTCTCACGTCTACGTTGGCGCTCCTCCTTAGTTAGCCCGTGTCTCCCCACTTGCATTGGTTCAGGATCTGGTGGCAAGACCCCTCCACTAATCCCGTGTGGGGAATAACGATCAATACGTTCTGGTTCACTTCCTGAACCGAATGGTAACCGAGTTGCTGATTGATTGGATGGGCCCCACTGCTTCTGCCTCCTTCTCTCTCGGACTCTATTATCTACCCGAATAGATAAAGTGACCAAGCTGTCTAGGTCACTAGGCTCTGGATAAGAGATCAGCTCGTCCTTGAGTTGCTCCGACAACCCCTGGTAAAAAAACGCTTGTAGTGATTCCTCATTCCAACCACTCTCCACAGCCAATGTCCTGAATTCTATCACAAAGTATGCCACACTGCGAGCTCCTTGGCAAAGAGAGAACAAACGTTTAGCTGCGTCCTTACCTCGGACTGGATGGTCAAAAAGCTTTCTCATCTCTGCCGTGAAACCCTGGTATGACGTCATGCGTGTGTCTCGTTGTTCCCAAACAGCTGAAGCCCATTCCAGAGCTCTACCACGCAGCAGCTCAATAACAAAAGCTATCCTAGCCTTATCTGTGGCGTAAGAGTAGGGCTGCAGATCAAAAACTAACCCACACTGTAAAAGAAATGAACGGCATCCTCCCAGATCTCCCTCGTACTTCTCCGGTGTCGGAACCTTGGGCTCACGGAAGGAACCTGCTCCCAAATCGGCAGTTGATATGGGTGAAACAGGTGGTGGATGATCCGCCGGCAACCTGAGCTGATCCTGGATACTCGTTAATCGATCCGATAAGTTCCGGATTGAACCTGCTATCTCGTGTAGCGCCGTGTTGTCCCAACATCTTCTCCTGCTGGGTAATGGCATGGCAAACGGAGTCCAGGTCCGCTGGGTTCATCCTTGGACGGATCGTTCTGTCACGTTTCTTCAAAATTGAACCCAGAAGCAGACCAGGACAAGGAGAGTAGGAAGAAGGTGAGTATTTATTTACAAGTGAATGTGAATGGGTAGATATATCCAGGTGGCGTAGCGGGCAGCGGTGGTGAGTTGATGGGAGTAAATAGGTGGATCCAATGGGGAAGCGGAATCCTCCGACGACCAGGCGGGAATGGGGTAAATGATCCGGGTGAGTAACTGAAGACAGAACAAACGGAGGTAAGTTTAAGGCAAGCAAGACGTACAAAACAAATTCTATCCAACTTGAGGCTGATACTATGGCACAACATACTGTTCATGGCTAACGATCCGGCAGGGAATGGTTGTCAGGTCCGGGCTTATGAAGAGGAGAGATGATGATCAGGACCAGGTGTGCAGATAGCTGATGGGATACAGGTGCGGGTAATCAGAACTCCCAACTGGCTACATTGCCCGGCAACCAGACAGGGTGCGTTCCAGGACGCCGGAAAAAAACACTCCAGGACAGAACACTGGCAAATCTCAGACTCAGGAAACGGGATTCGTGACATTTCCAGTGTGAAGTGATGCGCATCTCGCGTCTGAAACAGTGACTCTCAAAGAGAGATCATTTGAAACAGGGCTCAATTTGGTGAGTATCTGTATTGGTGAGTATCTGTATTGGTGAGTATCTGTATTGGTGAGTATCAATATCTGTATTTTTATTTATTTTTTACAAAATACAGATGTTTGATGTAGTTTATTCAGCCTGTTCTTTGTAATAAAATAAAAACATGGATGAACAATTCCACATTGAACACTGTATGGGGATGAATTAAGGCCACAACATCAGTTTGGTGAGTAGGCATAAGGCCACAACATCAGTTTGGTGAGTAGGCATAAGGCCACAACATCAGTTTGGTGAGTAGGCATAAGGCCACAACATCAGTTTGGTGAGTAGGCATAAGGCCACAACATCAGTTTGGTGAGTAGGCATAAGGCCTAATGATTCTGATGAAAATACGCTCTTTGTCTTTATAAAACTAATGTTTTTGCATATTTTCAGTGTGGAACTTGTCTATGTTTAGGGGGGTTATAGCTTAGGCACTAGCAGTCCGCAAATGATTCCTAAACGGAAAAAAGACAGGGAGCAATTATTCCAAAACTGTAGCTCGTTGTTGAAACACATATTTCCCTAAAACTGACTGCGTATCCCATCAGTTTGTCACTTGTGCTCTCTCTCCGGCCTCGAGGTCACCAGGCTGCTCGTTATGGCGCACACCTGACACCATCGTTACGCGCACCTGCGTATCATCAGCCCCACCTGGACTCCATCACCTCCCTGATTACCTTCCCTATATCTGCCACTCCCTTTGGTTCCTGCCCTATATCTGTCACTCCCTTTGGTTCCTTCCCTATATATGTCCCTCCCTTTGGTTCCTTCCCTATACATGTCCCTCCCTTTGGTTCCTTCCCTATATATGTCCCTCCCTTTGGTTCCTGCCCTATATCTGCCACTCCCTTTGGTTCCTGCCCTATACATGCCCCTCCCTTTGGTTCCTTCCCCAGGCGTTATTGTTTCTGTTTCCTGTCTGTGCGTTGTTCCTGTTTCTTGTTTTGGATTATGTTTTCATTTATTTATTAAATGATTCACTCCCTGAACTTGCTTCCCGACTCCCAGCACACGTTACACAGTTAGATACGTTTTATAGACATTTATTTATTAAATGATTCACTCCCTGAACTTGCTTCCCGACTCCCAGTGCACACGTTACACAGTTAGATACGTTTTATAGACATTTATTTCTATAGGCCTAACGGGAGCTTGTGTGTAGACACGGAGGGGACAGGGGATTTAGGAGAAGAACTGTGTGATTCTTGGCTTGGTTCCTTACTTGTTATGCCCCGCAAATACACAATGGAACACTAGAGTCAAAGCAAATGAACGTTGTCTTCAGGACAAAAATGAATTTTCTTTCACAAATAACAATCTATTTGCCTGTTTGGGCATCACAAAGCACATTCCACATAATAGCTTTACAGTATTTGAAAATATATATATATCTGGTTAAAGATGGAGTTTTGACGCCCATCCAGTCCTCATGGCCATCCCTAGTAACCGATAGATGGAGTTGTGACGCCCGTTCAGTACTCCTGTCCATCCCTAGTAACCGATAGATGGAGTTGTGACGACCGTTCAGTACTCATGACCATCCCTAGTAACCAATAGATGCCATAAAAGTTCTGTCAGAGAAATACAGGTTAGAGACACAAACAAATCCAAGTTATCAATGTTTCTACTCCTTGAACTGAGCTGCCTGGGCCTCTATAGCCTCACCCTGGATGTCAGTCAGTACTACAGTGGGGACTACAGTGCAACGAGGCCTGGCAGAACAAATCCAATGTGCCCTCATCCATTCACCCGTCCCCCGCCTGCCTGACTGTCTGCCTGAGCCCCTCCCCAGGGAAAGACCACACTGCTACACTACAGGATAACACAGGGACTATTAGAATACACTACTACACTACAGGATAACACAGGGACTATTAGACTACACTACTACACTACAGGATAACAGAGGGACTACTAGACTACACTACAGGATAACACAGGGACTATTAGACTACACTACTACACTACAGGATAACACAGGGACTATTAGACTACACTACTACACTACAGGATAACAGAGGGACTACTAGACTACACTACAGGATAACACAGGGACTATTAGACTACATTACTACACTACAGGATAACACAGGGACTATTAGACTACACTACTACACTACAGGATAACACAGGGACTATTAGACTACACATTACACTACAGGATAACACAGGAACTATTAGACTACACTACTACACTACAGGATAACACAGGGACTATTAGACTACACTACATGATAACACAGGGACTATTAGACTACACATTACACTACAGGATAACACAGGGATTATTAGACTACACTACTACACAACAGGATAACACAGGGACTAATAGACTACACTACTGCACTACAGGATAACACAGGAACTATTAGACTACACTACTACACTACATGATAACACAGGGACTATTAGACTACACTACAGGATAACACAGGAACTATTAGACTACACTACTACACTACAGGATAACACAGGGACTATTAGACTACACTACTACACTACAGGACAACACTGGGACTATTAGACTACAGTACAGGATAACACAGGGACTATTAGACTACACTACTACACTACATGATAACACAGGGACTATTAGACTACACTACAGGATAACACAGGGACTATTAGACTACACATTACACTACAGGATAACACATTAACTATTAGACTACACTACTACACTACAGGATAACACATTAACTATTAGACTACACTACTACACTACAGGATAACACAGGGACTATTAGACTACACTACTACACTACAGGATAACACAGGGACTATTAGACTACACATTACACTACAGGGTAACACATGAACTATTAGACTACACTACTACACTACAGGATAACACAGGGACTATTAGACTACACATTACACTACAGGATAACACATTAACTATTAGACTACACTACTACACTACAGGATAACACAGGGACTATTAGACTACACTACTACAATACAGGATAACACAGGGACTATTAGACTACACATTACACTATAGGGTAACACCGGGATTATTAGACTACACTACTACACAACAGGATAACACAGGGACTAATAGACTACACTACTACACTACAGGATAACACAGGAACTATTAGACTACACTACTACACTACAGGATAACACAGGGACTATTAGACTACACTACAGGATAACACAGGGACTATTAGACTACACTACCACACTACAGGATAACACAGGGACTATTAGACTACACTATTACACTACAGGATAACACAGGGACTATTAGACTACAGTACAGGATAACACAGGGACTATTAGACTACACTACTACACTACAGGATAACACAGGGACTATTAGACTACACTACAGGATAACACAGGGACTATTAGACTACACATTACACTACAGGATAACACATTAACTATTAGACTACACTACTACACTACAGGATAACACAGGGACTATTAGACTACACATTACACTACAGGGTAACACCGGGATTATTAGACTACACTACTACACAACAGGATAACACAGGGACTAATAGACTACACTACTACACTACAGGATAACACCGGAACTATTAGACTACACTACTACACTACAGGATAACACAGGGACTATTAGACTACACTACAGGATAACACAGGGACTATTAGACTACACTACCACACTACAGGATAACACAGGGACTATTAGACTATACTACAGGATAACACAGGGACTATTAGACTCCACTACTCCACTACAGGATAACACAGGGACTATTAGACTACACTACTACACTACAGGATAACACAGGAACTATTACACTACACTACTACACTACAGGATAACACAGGGACTATTAGACTACACTACTACACTAAATGATAACACAGGGACTATTAGACTACACTACAGGATAACACAAGGACTATTAGACTACACTACTACACTACAGGATAACACAGGGACTATTAGACTACACTACTACACTACAGGATTACACAGGTACTATTAGACTACACTACTACACTACAGGATAACACAGGGACTATTAGACTACACTACTACACTACATGATAACACAGGGACTATTAGACTACACTACTACACTACAGGATAACACAGGGACTATTAGACTACACTCCTACACTACAGGATAACACAGGGACTATTAGACTACACTACTACACTACAGGATAACACAGGGACTATTAGACTACACTACTACACTACAGGATAACACAGGGACTATTAGACTACACTACTACACTACAGGATAACACAGGGACTATTAGACTACACTACAGGATAACACAGGGACTATTAGACTACACTACTGCACTACAGGATAACACAGGGACTATTAGACTACACTACTACACTACAGGATAACACAGGGACTATTAGACTACACTACTACACTACAGGATAACACATGGACTATTAGACTACACTACTACACTACAGGATAACACAGGGACTATTAGACTACACATTACACTACAGGATAACACATTAACTATTAGACTACACTACTACACTACAGGATAACACAGGGACTATTAGACTACACTACTACACTACAGGATAACACAGGGACTATTAGACTACACTACTACACTACAGGATAACACAGGGACTATTAGACTACACTACAGGATAACACAAGGACTATTAGACTACACTACTACACTACAGGATAACACAGGGACTATTAGACTACACCACAGGATAACACAGGGACTATTAGACTACACTACTACACTACAGGATAACACAGGTACTATTAGACTACACTACTACACTACAGGATAACACAGGGACTATTAGACTACACTACTACACTACAGGATAACACAGGGACTATTAGACTACACTACTACACTACAGGATAACACAGGGACTATTAGACTACACTACTACACTACAGGATAACACAGGGACTATTAGACTACACTACTACACTACAGGATAACACAGGGACTATTAGACTACACTACTACACTACAGGATAACACAGGGACTATTAGACTACACTACAGGATAACACAGGGACTATTAGACTACACTACTGCACTACAGGATAACACAGGGACTATTAGACTACACTACTACACTACAGGATAACACAGGGACTATTAGACTACACTACTACACTACAGGATAACACATGGACTATTAGACTACACTACTACACTACAGGATAACACAGGGACTATTAGACTACACATTACACTACAGGATAACACATTAACTATTAGACTACACTACTACACTACAGGATAACACAGGGACTATTAGACTACACTACTACACTACAGGATAACACAGGGACTATTAGACTACACTACTACACTACAGGATAACACAGGGACTATTAGACTACACTACAGGATAACACAAGGACTATTAGACTACACTACTACACTACAGGATAACACAGGGACTATTAGACTACACCACAGGATAACACAGGGACTATTAGACTACACTACTACACTACAGGATAACACAGGTACTATTAGACTACACTACTACACTACAGGATAACACAGGGACTATTAGACTACACTACTACACTACAGGATAACACAGGGACTATTAGACTACACTACTACACTACAGGATAACACAGGGACTATTGGACTACACTCCTACACTACAGGATAACACAGGGACTATTAGACTACACTACTACACTACAGGATAACACAGGGACTATTAGACTACACTACTACACTACAGGATAACACAGGGACTATTAGACTACACTACAGGATAACACAGGGACTATTAGACTACACTACTGCACTACAGGATAACACAGGGACTATTAGACTACACTACTACACTACAGGATAACACAGGGACTATTAGACTACACTACAGGATAACACAGGGACTATTAGACTACACTACTGCACTACAGGATAACACAGGGACTATTAGACTACACTACTACACTACAGGATAACACAGGGACTATTAGACTACACTACTACACTACAGGATAACACAGGGACTATTAGACTACACATTACACTACAGGATAACACATTAACTATTAGACTACACTACTACACTACAGGATAACACAGGGACTATTAGACGACACTACCACACTACAGGATAACACAGGGACTATTAGACTACACATTACACTACAGGATAACACCGGGATTATTAGACTACACTACTACACAACAGGATAACACAGGGACTAATAGACTACACTACTACACTACAGGATAACACAGGAACTATTAGACTACACTACTACACTACAGGATAACAGGGACTATTAGACTACACTACCACACTACAGGATAACACAGGGACTATTAGACTACACTATTACACTACAGGATAACACAGGGACTATTAGACTACACTACAGGATAACACAGTAACTATTAGACTACACTATTACACTACAGGATAACACAGGGACTATTAGACTATACTACAGGATAACACAGGGACTATTAGACTGCACTACTACACTACAGGATAACACAGGGACTATTAGACTACACTACTACACTACAGGATAACACAGGGACTATTAGACTACACTACTACACTACAGGATAACACAGGGACTATTAGACTACACTACTACACTACAGGATAACACAGGAACTATTACACTACACTACTACACTACAGGATAACACAGGGACTATTAGACTACACTACAGGATAACACAGGGACTATTAGACTACACATTACACTACAGGATAACACATTAACTATTAGACTACACTACTACACTACAGGATAACACAGGGACTATTAGACTACACATTACACTACAGGGTAACACCGGGATTATTAGACTACACTACTACACAACAGGATAACACAGGGACTATTAGACTACACTACTACACTACAGGATAACACCGGAACTATTAGACTACACTACTACACTACAGGATAACACAGGGACTATTAGACTACACTACAGGATAACACAGGGACTATTAGACTACACTACCACACTACAGGATAACACAGGGACTATTAGACTATACTACAGGATAACACAGGGACTATTAGACTCCACTACTCCACTACAGGATAACACAGGGACTATTAGACTACACTACTACACTACAGGATAACACAGGAACTATTACACTACACTACTACACTACAGGATAACACAGGGACTATTAGACTACACTACTACACTAAATGATAACACAGGGACTATTAGACTACACTACAGGATAACACAAGGACTATTAGACTACACTACTACACTACAGGATAACACAGGGACTATTAGACTACACTACTACACTACAGGATTACACAGGTACTATTAGACTACACTACTACACTACAGGATAACACAGGGACTATTAGACTACACTACTACACTACATGATAACACAGGGACTATTAGACTACACTACTACACTACAGGATAACACAGGGACTATTAGACTACACTCCTACACTACAGGATAACACAGGGACTATTAGACTACACTACTACACTACAGGATAACACAGGGACTATTAGACTACACTACTACACTACAGGATAACACAGGGACTATTAGACTACACTACTACACTACAGGATAACACAGGGACTATTAGACTACACTACAGGATAACACAGGGACTATTAGACTACACTACTGCACTACAGGATAACACAGGGACTATTAGACTACACTACTACACTACAGGATAACACAGGGACTATTAGACTACACTACTACACTACAGGATAACACATGGACTATTAGACTACACTACTACACTACAGGATAACACAGGGACTATTAGACTACACATTACACTACAGGATAACACATTAACTATTAGACTACACTACTACACTACAGGATAACACAGGGACTATTAGACTACACTACTACACTACAGGATAACACAGGGACTATTAGACTACACTACTACACTACAGGATAACACAGGGACTATTAGACTACACTACAGGATAACACAAGGACTATTAGACTACACTACTACACTACAGGATAACACAGGGACTATTAGACTACACCACAGGATAACACAGGGACTATTAGACTACACTACTACACTACAGGATAACACAGGTACTATTAGACTACACTACTACACTACAGGATAACACAGGGACTATTAGACTACACTACTACACTACAGGATAACACAGGGACTATTAGACTACACTACTACACTACAGGATAACACAGGGACTATTAGACTACACTACTACACTACAGGATAACACAGGGACTATTAGACTACACTACTACACTACAGGATAACACAGGGACCATTAGACTACACTACTACACTACAGGATAACACAGGGACTATTAGACTACACTACAGGATAACACAGGGACTATTAGACTACACTACTGCACTACAGGATAACACAGGGACTATTAGACTACACTACTACACTACAGGATAACACAGGGACTATTAGACTACACTACTACACTACAGGATAACACATGGACTATTAGACTACACTACTACACTACAGGATAACACAGGGACTATTAGACTACACATTACACTACAGGATAACACATTAACTATTAGACTACACTACTACACTACAGGATAACACAGGGACTATTAGACTACACTACTACACTACAGGATAACACAGGGACTATTAGACTACACTACTACACTACAGGATAACACAGGGACTATTAGACTACACTACAGGATAACACAAGGACTATTAGACTACACTACTACACTACAGGATAACACAGGGACTATTAGACTACACCACAGGATAACACAGGGACTATTAGACTACACTACTACACTACAGGATAACACAGGTACTATTAGACTACACTACTACACTACAGGATAACACAGGGACTATTAGACTACACTACTACACTACAGGATAACACAGGGACTATTAGACTACACTACTACACTACAGGATAACACAGGGACTATTGGACTACACTCCTACACTACAGGATAACACAGGGACTATTAGACTACACTACTACACTACAGGATAACACAGGGACTATTAGACTACACTACTACACTACAGGATAACACAGGGACTATTAGACTACACTACAGGATAACACAGGGACTATTAGACTACACTACTGCACTACAGGATAACACAGGGACTATTAGACTACACTACTACACTACAGGATAACACAGGGACTATTAGACTACACTACAGGATAACACAGGGACTATTAGACTACACTACTGCACTACAGGATAACACAGGGACTATTAGACTACACTACTACACTACAGGATAACACAGGGACTATTAGACTACACTACAGGATAACACAGGGACTATTAGACTACACTACTGCACTACAGGATAACACAGGGACTATTAGACTACACTACTACACTACAGGATAACACAGGGACTATTGGACTACACTCCTACACTACAGGATAACACAGGGACTATTAGACTACACTACTACACTACAGGATAACACAGGGACTATTAGACTACACTACTACACTACAGGATAACACAGGGACTATTAGACTACACTACAGGATAACACAGGGACTATTAGACTACACTACTGCACTACAGGATAACACAGGGACTATTAGACTACACTACTACACTACAGGATAACACAGGGACTATTAGACTACACTACAGGATAACACAGGGACTATTAGACTACACTACTGCACTACAGGATAACACAGGGACTATTAGACTACACTACTACACTACAGGATAACACAGGGACTATTAGACTACACTACTACACTACAGGATAACACAGGGACTATTAGACTACACATTACACTACAGGATAACACATTAACTATTAGACTACACTACTACACTACAGGATAACACAGGGACTATTAGACGACACTACCACACTACAGGATAACACAGGGACTATTAGACTACACATTACACTACAGGATAACACCGGGATTATTAGACTACACTACTACACAACAGGATAACACAGGGACTAATAGACTACACTACTACACTACAGGATAACACAGGAACTATTAGACTACACTACTACACTACAGGATAACAGGGACTATTAGACTACACTACCACACTACAGGATAACACAGGGACTATTAGACTACACTATTACACTACAGGATAACACAGGGACTATTAGACTACACTACAGGATAACACAGTAACTATTAGACTACACTATTACACTACAGGATAACACAGGGACTATTAGACTATACTAGAGGATAACACAGGGACTATTAGACTGCACTACTACACTACAGGATAACACAGGGACTATTAGACTACACTACTACACTACAGGATAACACAGGGACTATTAGACTACACTACTACACTACAGGATAACACAGGGACTATTAGACTACACTACTACACTACAGGATAACACAGGAACTATTACACTACACTACTACACTACAGGATAACACAGGGACTATTAGACTACACTACAGGATAACACAGGGACTATTAGACTACACATTACACTACAGGATAACACATTAACTATTAGACTACACTACTACACTACAGGATAACACAGGGACTATTAGACTACACATTACACTACAGGGTAACACCGGGATTATTAGACTACACTACTACACAACAGGATAACACAGGGACTAATAGACTACACTACTACACTACAGGATAACACCGGAACTATTAGACTACACTACTACACTACAGGATAACACAGGGACTATTAGACTACACTACAGGATAACACAGGGACTATTAGACTACACTACCACACTACAGGATAACACAGGGACTATTAGACTATACTACAGGATAACACAGGGACTATTAGACTCCACTACTCCACTACAGGATAACACAGGGACTATTAGACTACACTACTACACTACAGGATAACACAGGAACTATTACACTACACTACTACACTACAGGATAACACAGGGACTATTAGACTACACTACTACACTAAATGATAACACAGGGACTATTAGACTACACTACAGGATAACACAAGGACTATTAGACTACACTACTACACTACAGGATAACACAGGGACTATTAGACTACACTACTACACTACAGGATTACACAGGTACTATTAGACTACACTACTACACTACAGGATAACACAGGGACTATTAGACTACACTACTACACTACATGATAACACAGGGACTATTAGACTACACTACTACACTACAGGATAACACAGGGACTATTAGACTACACTCCTACACTACAGGATAACACAGGGACTATTAGACTACACTACTACACTACAGGATAACACAGGGACTATTAGACTACACTACTACACTACAGGATAACACAGGGACTATTAGACTACACTACTACACTACAGGATAACACAGGGACTATTAGACTACACTACAGGATAACACAGGGACTATTAGACTACACTACTGCACTACAGGATAACACAGGGACTATTAGACTACACTACTACACTACAGGATAACACAGGGACTATTAGACTACACTACTACACTACAGGATAACACATGGACTATTAGACTACACTACTACACTACAGGATAACACAGGGACTATTAGACTACACATTACACTACAGGATAACACATTAACTATTAGACTACACTACTACACTACAGGATAACACAGGGACTATTAGACTACACTACTACACTACAGGATAACACAGGGACTATTAGACTACACTACTACACTACAGGATAACACAGGGACTATTAGACTACACTACAGGATAACACAAGGACTATTAGACTACACTACTACACTACAGGATAACACAGGGACTATTAGACTACACCACAGGATAACACAGGGACTATTAGACTACACTACTACACTACAGGATAACACAGGTACTATTAGACTACACTACTACACTACAGGATAACACAGGGACTATTAGACTACACTACTACACTACAGGATAACACAGGGACTATTAGACTACACTACTACACTACAGGATAACACAGGGACTATTAGACTACACTACTACACTACAGGATAACACAGGGACTATTAGACTACACTACTACACTACAGGATAACACAGGGACTATTAGACTACACTACTACACTACAGGATAACACAGGGACTATTAGACTACACTACAGGATAACACAGGGACTATTAGACTACACTACTGCACTACAGGATAACACAGGGACTATTAGACTACACTACTACACTACAGGATAACACAGGGACTATTAGACTACACTACTACACTACAGGATAACACATGGACTATTAGACTACACTACTACACTACAGGATAACACAGGGACTATTAGACTACACATTACACTACAGGATAACACATTAACTATTAGACTACACTACTACACTACAGGATAACACAGGGACTATTAGACTACACTACTACACTACAGGATAACACAGGGACTATTAGACTACACTACTACACTACAGGATAACACAGGGACTATTAGACTACACTACAGGATAACACAAGGACTATTAGACTACACTACTACACTACAGGATAACACAGGGACTATTAGACTACACCACAGGATAACACAGGGACTATTAGACTACACTACTACACTACAGGATAACACAGGTACTATTAGACTACACTACTACACTACAGGATAACACAGGGACTATTAGACTACACTACTACACTACAGGATAACACAGGGACTATTAGACTACACTACTACACTACAGGATAACACAGGGACTATTGGACTACACTCCTACACTACAGGATAACACAGGGACTATTAGACTACACTACTACACTACAGGATAACACAGGGACTATTAGACTACACTACTACACTACAGGATAACACAGGGACTATTAGACTACACTACAGGATAACACAGGGACTATTAGACTACACTACTGCACTACAGGATAACACAGGGACTATTAGACTACACTACTACACTACAGGATAACACAGGGACTATTAGACTACACTACAGGATAACACAGGGACTATTAGACTACACTACTGCACTACAGGATAACACAGGGACTATTAGACTACACTACTACACTACAGGATAACACAGGGACTATTAGACTACACTACTACACTACAGGATAACACAGGGACTATTAGACTACACATTACACTACAGGAT
Source organism: Oncorhynchus kisutch (assembly GCF_002021735.2). Lineage (NCBI taxonomy): Eukaryota > Metazoa > Chordata > Actinopteri > Salmoniformes > Salmonidae > Oncorhynchus > Oncorhynchus kisutch. The sequence continues at coordinate 5,283,027 of NW_022261982.1, read as the reverse complement.
AACACATTAACTATTAGACTACACTACTACACTACAGGATAACACAGGGACTATTAGACGACACTACCACACTACAGGATAACACAGGGACTATTAGACTACACATTACACTACAGGATAACACCGGGATTATTAGACTACACTACTACACAACAGGATAACACAGGGACTAATAGACTACACTACTACACTACAGGATAACACAGGAACTATTAGACTACACTACTACACTACAGGATAACAGGGACTATTAGACTACACTACCACACTACAGGATAACACAGGGACTATTAGACTACACTATTACACTACAGGATAACACAGGGACTATTAGACTACACTACAGGATAACACAGTAACTATTAGACTACACTATTACACTACAGGATAACACAGGGACTATTAGACTACACATTACACTACAGGGTAACACCGGGATTATTAGACTACACTACTACACAACAGGATAACACAGGGACTAATAGACTACACTACTACACTACAGGATAACACCGGAACTATTAGACTACACTACTACACTACAGGATAACACAGGGACTATTAGACTACACTACAGGATAACACAGGGACTATTAGACTACACTACCACACTACAGGATAACACAGGGACTATTAGACTATACTACAGGATAACACAGGGACTATTAGACTCCACTACTCCACTACAGGATAACACAGGGACTATTAGACTACACTACTACACTACAGGATAACACAGGAACTATTACACTACACTACTACACTACAGGATAACACAGGGACTATTAGACTACACTACTACACTAAATGATAACACAGGGACTATTAGACTACACTACAGGATAACACAAGGACTATTAGACTACACTACTACACTACAGGATAACACAGGGACTATTAGACTACACTACTACACTACAGGATTACACAGGTACTATTAGACTACACTACTACACTACAGGATAACACAGGGACTATTAGACTACACTACTACACTACATGATAACACAGGGACTATTAGACTACACTACTACACTACAGGATAACACAGGGACTATTAGACTACACTCCTACACTACAGGATAACACAGGGACTATTAGACTACACTACTACACTACAGGATAACACAGGGACTATTAGACTACACTACAGGATAACACAGGGACTATTAGACTACACTACTGCACTACAGGATAACACAGGGACTATTAGACTACACTACTACACTACAGGATAACACAGGGACTATTAGACTACACTACTACACTACAGGATAACACATGGACTATTAGACTACACTACTACACTACAGGATAACACAGGGACTATTAGACTACACATTACACTACAGGATAACACATTAACTATTAGACTACACTACTACACTACAGGATAACACAGGGACTATTAGACTACACTACTACACTACAGGATAACACAGGGACTATTAGACTACACTACTACACTACAGGATAACACAGGGACTATTAGACTACACTACAGGATAACACAAGGACTATTAGACTACACTACTACACTACAGGATAACACAGGGACTATTAGACTACACCACAGGATAACACAGGGACTATTAGACTACACTACTACACTACAGGATAACACAGGTACTATTAGACTACACTACTACACTACAGGATAACACAGGGACTATTAGACTACACTACTACACTACAGGATAACACAGGGACTATTAGACTACACTACTACACTACAGGATAACACAGGGACTATTAGACTACACTACTACACTACAGGATAACACAGGGACTATTAGACTACACTACTACACTACAGGATAACACAGGGACTATTAGACTACACTACTACACTACAGGATAACACAGGGACTATTAGACTACACTACAGGATAACACAGGGACTATTAGACTACACTACTGCACTACAGGATAACACAGGGACTATTAGACTACACTACTACACTACAGGATAACACAGGGACTATTAGACTACACTACTACACTACAGGATAACACATGGACTATTAGACTACACTACTACACTACAGGATAACACAGGGACTATTAGACTACACATTACACTACAGGATAACACATTAACTATTAGACTACACTACTACACTACAGGATAACACAGGGACTATTAGACTACACTACTACACTACAGGATAACACAGGGACTATTAGACTACACTACTACACTACAGGATAACACAGGGACTATTAGACTACACTACAGGATAACACAAGGACTATTAGACTACACTACTACACTACAGGATAACACAGGGACTATTAGACTACACCACAGGATAACACAGGGACTATTAGACTACACTACTACACTACAGGATAACACAGGTACTATTAGACTACACTACTACACTACAGGATAACACAGGGACTATTAGACTACACTACTACACTACAGGATAACACAGGGACTATTAGACTACACTACTACACTACAGGATAACACAGGGACTATTGGACTACACTCCTACACTACAGGATAACACAGGGACTATTAGACTACACTACTACACTACAGGATAACACAGGGACTATTAGACTACACTACTACACTACAGGATAACACAGGGACTATTAGACTACACTACAGGATAACACAGGGACTATTAGACTACACTACTGCACTACAGGATAACACAGGGACTATTAGACTACACTACTACACTACAGGATAACACAGGGACTATTAGACTACACTACAGGATAACACAGGGACTATTAGACTACACTACTGCACTACAGGATAACACAGGGACTATTAGACTACACTACTACACTACAGGATAACACAGGGACTATTAGACTACACTACTACACTACAGGATAACACAGGGACTATTAGACTACACATTACACTACAGGATAACACATTAACTATTAGACTACACTACTACACTACAGGATAACACAGGGACTATTAGACGACACTACCACACTACAGGATAACACAGGGACTATTAGACTACACATTACACTACAGGATAACACCGGGATTATTAGACTACACTACTACACAACAGGATAACACAGGGACTAATAGACTACACTACTACACTACAGGATAACACAGGAACTATTAGACTACACTACTACACTACAGGATAACAGGGACTATTAGACTACACTACCACACTACAGGATAACACAGGGACTATTAGACTACACTATTACACTACAGGATAACACAGGGACTATTAGACTACACTACAGGATAACACAGTAACTATTAGACTACACTATTACACTACAGGATAACACAGGGACTATTAGACTATACTACAGGATAACACAGGGACTATTAGACTGCACTACTACACTACAGGATAACACAGGGACTATTAGACTACACTACTACACTACAGGATAACACAGGGACTATTAGACTACACTACTACACTACAGGATAACACAGGGACTATTAGACTACACTACTACACTACAGGATAACACAGGAACTATTACACTACACTACTACACTACAGGATAACACAGGGACTATTAGACTACACTACTACACTAAATGATAACACAGGGACTATTAGACTACACTACAGGATAACACAAGGACTATTAGACTACACTACTACACTACAGGATAACACAGGGACTATTAGACTACACCACAGGATAACACAGGGACTATTAGACTACACTACTACACTACAGGATAACACAGGTACTATTAGACTACACTACTACACTACAGGATAACACAGGGACTATTAGACTACACTACTACACTACAGGATAACACAGGGACTATTAGACTACACTACTACACTACAGGATAACACAGGGACTATTAGACTACACTCCTACACTACAGGATAACACAGGGACTATTAGACTACACTACTACACTACAGGATAACACAGGGACTATTAGACTACACTACTACACTACAGGATAACACAGGGACTATTAGACTACACTACTACACTACAGGATAACACAGGGACTATTAGACTACACTACAGGATAACACAGGGACTATTAGACTACACTACAGGATAACACAGGGACTAATAGACTACACTACTGCACTACAGGATAACACAGGGACTATTAGACTACACTACTACACTACAGGATAACACAGGCACTATTAGACTACGGTAGATACTGCAGACAAGTGAAGCTTCACATCAGTCATGCCTGGTAATGTACTAACTCCACCTCCTAAAGTTCTCTTCATAAGGACACTAGCCACGAACTCCACCTCCTACAGTTCTCTTCATAAGGACACTAGCCAGTAATTCCACCTCCTACAGTTCTCTTCATAAGGACACTAGCCAGTTACTCCACCTCCTACAGTTCTCTTCATAAGGACACTAACCACAAACTCCACCTCCTACAGTTCTCTTCATAAGGACACTAGCCAGTAACCACACCTCCTACAGTTCTCTTCATAAGGACACTAGCCAGTAACCACACCTCCTACAGTTCTCTTCATAAGGACACTAGCCAGTAACTCCACCTCCTACAGTTCTCTTCATAAGGACACTAGCCAGTAACTCCACCTCCTACAGTTCTCTTCATAAGGACACTAGCCAGTAACCACACCTCCTACAGTTCTCTTCATAAGGACACTAGCCAGTAACTCCACCTCCTACAGTTCTCTTCATAAGGACACTAGCCAGTAACTCCACCTCCTACAGTTCTCTTCATAAGGACACTAGCCAGTAACTCCACCTCCTACAGTTGTCTTCATAAGGACACTAGCCAGTAACTCCACCTCCTACAGTTCTCTTCATAAGGACACTAGCCAGTAACTCCACCTCCTACAGTTCTCTTCATAAGGACACTAGCCAGTAACTCCACGTTCTACAGTTCTCTTCATAAGGACACTAGCCAGTAACCACACCCCCTACAGTTCTCTTCATAAGGATAGCCAGTAACCACACCCCCTACAGTTCTCTTCATAAGGACAGCCAGTAACCACACCCCGTACAGTTCTCTTCATAAGGACAGCCAGTAACCACACCCCTTACAGTTCTCTTCATAAGGATAGCCAGTTACCACACCCCCTACAGTTCTCTTCATAAGGATAGCCAGTAACCACACGCCCTACAGTTCTCTTCATAAGGATAGCCAGTAACCACACGCCCTACAGTTCTCTTGATAAGGACAGCCAGTAACCACACCCCCTACAGTTCTCTTCATAAGGACAGCCAGTAACCACACCCCCTACATTTCTCTTCATAAGGACAGCCAGTAACCACACCCCCTACAGTTCTCTTCATAAGGATAGACAGTAACCACATCCCCCACAGTTCTCTTCATAAGGACAGCCAGTAACCACACCCCCTACAGTTCTCTTCATAAGGATAGCCAGTAACCACACCCCCTACAGTTCTCTTCATAAGGACAGCCAGTAACCACACCCCTACAGTTCTCTTCATAAGGACAGCCAGTAACCACACCCCCTACAGTTCTCTTCATAAGGACAGCCAGTAACCACACCCCTACAGTTCTCTTCATAAGGACAGCCAGTAACCACACCCCCTACAGTTCTCTTCATAAGGACAGCCAGTAACCACACCCCCTACAGTTCTCTTGATAAGGACAGCCAGTAACCACACCCCCTACAGTTCTCTTCATAATGATAGCCAGTAACCACACCCCCTCACAAGATCAGAAATGGAAATATTAAGTTAGCTGTTGTTCAGAACGTGTGACTTGCAAGTGAAGCATAACATTAGTCATGTTGTGTCTGCAGTCACTCCAAACTGATTTTTTATTTAACTAGGCAAGTCAGTTTAGAACAAATTCTTACTTACAATGACAGCAGGTTAACTGCCTTGTTCAGGAGCAGAACAACAGATTTTTTACCTTGTCAGCTCAGGGAATCAATCTAGCAACCTTTACGGTTCCTGGCCCAACGCTCTAACCACTAGCCTACCTGCCGCCCCAGTCTTCCTCAGAATGGATGGGGAGGTGAAACATCGGCTAGTTCAACTCTACAACTCTGATTTTCAGCCCCCACACAAGAAAGGAACTGTTTGCTATGAGTTGTGAGCCGAAAGCCCACAGTTGAGTTTGTTTGGGGGAGCTGGAGCACAAGCACAAGCGTCCACAGCTGTGCCAATCTGTGCAAACAGAAACACGTCTGGGAGAGAAAGGACAAATGAAAAGATGCCGTCTCTCTCTGCTGTCTCAAAATAGACCAGCCAGGAACAACACATGTAGATGACACAATCACAGGGAAGAGAGGAGAGCCAACCCCCCATCTCTCTGTTTCTCCATCCAGAGGAAGAATGAGAGAATGGTAAACAAACTTGAACAAAGTAAAATACCCGTTCATCAAGACAATCTCAACCATCAGGCAGCCGAAGTGGAGGGCTGTGGGTGATTGGTTGGTCAGCCTGTCAATCAAGAGCCCAAACATTCTTTTGACAAATGGTCAATTCTCACCAAGCATTAAATTCTATTAGATTTAATCTGAAACATGTACTAAAAGACTCAGCTACTGAGGTGTTTCTGTTAAGTTTCATCTGAAACATGCACTAAAAGACTCAGCTACTGAGGTGATTCTGGTAGGTTTAATCTGAAACATGTACTAAAAGACTCAGCTACTGAGGTGATTCTGGTAGGTTTCATCTGAAACATGTACTAAAAGATTCAGCTACTGAGGTGATTCTGGTAGGTTTCATCTGAAACATGTACTAAAAGACTCAGCTACCGAGGTGATTCTGGTAGGTTTCATCTGAAACATGTACTAAAAGACTCAGCTACTGAGGTGATTCTGGTAGGTTTAATCTGAAACATGTACTAAAAGACTCAGCTACTGAGGTGATTCTGGTAGGTTTCATCTGAAACATGTACTAAAAGACTCAGCTACCGAGGTGATTCTGGTAGGTTTCATCTGAAACATGTACTAAAAGACTCAGCTACTGAGGTGATTCTGGTAGGTTTAATCTGAAACATGTACTAAAAGACTCAGCTACTGAGGTGGGTGCTGTTCTGCATGCTGGCTTTGACCAAGGTTGCATCCAAAATGGGACCCTATTCCCTATATAGTGCAGTACATTTGACCAGGTCCTGCATAGGGTCTGGTCAAAAGTAGGACACTATGTAGGGAATAGGGTCCCATTTCAGACTCAGACCATATTACAGTGAGCAGAGAAATGAAATATTCTTCAGGATTCAGGAAACCCCTTTCCACTAAATAAGGTTTCAGGCTAAAAATACAAATAAAAGACACTCCATCACAGGATTTCTGAGAGGCTTTTGGGGAACATCAGCATAAAATGGCAATAATTGAGATAAGAGGTAACTTGGACTGGAAAATATTTTCTGGGACATGGCCTGTATATTGCAGAGAAACTTTAGTGAACTTTTCATAAAAATGATTTAGCCTCATTTGCAAATTAGTCCATATATTATTATGATGATTTTATTATGATTCTGACTTGAATAGTTCAATTAATTCAATTAGTAAATCATTTCCCAACCTGTGAATGGAGGTGTCTGCCTACTTAAACTATTGCTAGCTTCTAAAATGGCACCCTATTCTCTATTTGGTACACTACTTTAGACCAGATCCCTATGAGCCCTGGTCAAAAGTAGTGCACTACATACGGAATAGAGTGCCATTTGGGACATACACTATTAACTTTTCCCCCTGCTCCAAATAGTTTCCCCCCAGGCCGGATCAACTGCCCAACGAAGAGATGATCAATACAGGTTTGGCTGTAGCCTCATTAATCAATATGATGCGGAGTTGATGATGTCAACAGTTAAAGGTCCACGTTACCAACACTGCTACTGATTGACCTTGGTTCTGTTGCTCTGCCCTGCCCAGGACCACATCAATACACTAGAAGGTTCTGTTGCTCTGCCCTGCCCGGGACCACATCAATAAACGACACGTTTCTGTTGCTCTGCCCTGCCCAGGACCACATCAATACACTACACGTTTCTGTTGTTCTGCCCTGCACAGGACCACATCAATACACTACACATTTCTGTTGCTCTGCCCTGCCCAGGACCACATCAATACACTACACGTTTCTGTTGCTCTGCCCTGCCCAAGACAACTATCAATACACTAGAAGGTTATGTTGCTGTGCCCAAGACAACTATCAATAAACTAGAAGGTTATGTTGCTGTGCCCAAGACAACTATCAATAAACTAGAAGGTTATGTTGCTGTGCCCAAGACAACTATCAATAAACTAGAAGGTTATGTTGCTCTGCTCTGCCCAAGACAACTATCAATAACCTAGAAGGTTATGTTGCTGTGCCCAGGACAACTATCAATAAACTAGAAGGTTATGTTGCTCTGCTCTGCCCAAGACAACTATCAATAACCTAGAAGGTTATGTTGCTGTGCCCAGGACAACTATCAATAAACTAGAAGATTTGTACAACATGATTTCCATGTAGTGAATCAGTAAGTTGATCCTATTGTTCCAAACTACACAGGGCTTTATGTTAGGGCCTAATCATCAGGTGTAACCAACACTGGTGAAATGACATTTCATGGGTAACCATTCAGGGAGAACACGTATCACATCAAAATATGTCCCCATGAATACAATGACCAAAAGTGTACTTATTGCACACCACACATTCCATCAAAGAAATAGATCAGCCCTGAGTATCAAATTCTGCCTGTCTATGGATCTCTGCAGGTTTAATCTCGTTTAAAAACATGACGTCCTTTCATCAGATCCCACATACTGTAACGGGCACACAGTGCATTCAGACAGTATTCAGACCCCTTCACTTAAAATGGATTACATTTAAAAAAAAAAAAAAAATCCTCAACAATCTATACACAATACTCCATAATGACAAAGCAGATTTTTTTACTTAAAAAAAAATATATATATATATTTATACAAATGTATAAAACATAAAAACTGAAATACCTTATTTACACAAGTATTCAGACCCTTTGCTATGAGACTCGAAATTGAGCTCAGGTGCTTCCGGTTTCCATTGATCATCCTTGAGATGTTTCTACAACTTGATTGGAGTCCACCTGTGGTAAATTCAATTGATTGGACATGATTTGGAAACGCACACACTGCACTGTTGACAGTGCATGTCAGAGCAAAAACCAAGCCATGAGGTCAAAGGAATTGTCTGTAGAGCTCCGAGACAGGATCGTGTAGAGGCACAGATCTGGGGAAGCATTGAAGATCCCCAAGAACCCAATGGCCTCCATCATTCTTAAATGGAAGAAGTTTGGAACCACCAAAACTTTTCCTAGAGCTGGCCGCCCTGCCAAACAACGCCCAGCAATTGGGGGAGAAGGGCCTTGGTCAGGAAGGTGGCCAAGAACCCGATGGTCACTCTGACAGAGCTCCAGAGTTCCTCTGTGGAGATGGGAGAACCTTCCAGAAGGACAACCATCTCTGCAGCACTCCACCAATCAGGTCTTTATGGTAGAGTGACCAGATGGAAGCCACTCAGTAAAAGCATGTGACAACCCGCTTGGAGTCTGGCAAAAGGCACCTAAAGGACTCTCAGACCATGAGAAACAAGATTTTATGGTCTGATGAAACCAAGATTGAACTCTTTGCCCTGAATGCCAAGCGTCATGTGTGGAGGAAACCAGACACCGCTCATCACCTGGCCATTACCATCCCTATGGTTAAGTATGGTGGAGGCAGCATCAAGCTGTGGGGATGTTTTTCAGCGGCAGGGACTGGGAGACTAGTCAGGATCGAGGGAAAGATGAACGGAGCAATGTACAGAGAGATCCTTCATGAAAACCTGCTCAGGAGCGCTCAGGACCTCATACGGTCGAAGGTTCACCTTCCAACAGGACAACAACCCTCAGCACACAGCCAAGACAACGCAGGAGTGGCTTAGGGAGAAGTCTCTGAATGTCCTTGATTGGCCTAGCCAGAGCCCAGACTTGAACCTGATGCAACATCTCTGGAGAGACCTGAAAATAGCTGTGCAGCGACGCTCTCAAACCACCCTGACAGAGCTTGAGAGGATCTGCAGAGAAGAATGGGAGAATCTCCCCAAGGACAGGTGTGCCAAGCTTGTAGCGTCATATCCAAGAAGACTCAAGGCTGTAATCACTGCCAAAGAGTAAAGGGTCTGAATACTTATGAAAATGTGATATTTCCGTTTTTTATTTTTAATACATTTGCAAAAATGTCTAAAAATCTGTATTTGCATTGTCATTATGAGGTACTGTGGGTAGATTGATGAGAAAAAACAACTATTTAATAAATTGTTTTATTTTAGACCTTAAACTGTACCTAGTGGGTAGTGACCAATATTTTGTTTAATTTCCTCCAGTTTTACTCGGCAAAAATAGACTAGGACTGAGTCTATCATATAAAAGAGTGACTCATCTTTGCCAGAACAATAGTCTACCTGGTGATTTTATTGATCATGGTCATAGATCAGATAGGCCCAGTTTGGGTTGCTTCTGGCTAGATGTCTAAATATAGCTGTAACATCGCACTGTCTTCAATATTACAGAACGAAGATGCCTAATTGTGAGGAAGAACAGCAAGCAGGCTGCCATTCAAAGTGGTGCAGACAGAATATGCTTTCCATCTGATCCTGCAACCTCCACTACAAGTAGGCTGAATGATTTAGCTACCTCTGGACTCTAGAGAAGTGACATGATATATCCCTAGTTGATTCTGCTCTAGACTCTAGAGAAGTGACATGATATCTCCCTAGTTGATTCTGCTCTAGACTCTAGAGAAGTGACATGATATATCCCTAGTTGATTCTGCTCTAGACTCTAGAGAAGTGACATGATATCTCCCTAGTTGATTCTGCTCTAGACTCTAGAGAAGTGACATGATATATCCCTAGTTGATTCTGCTCTAGACTCTAGAGAAGTGACATGATATACATGATACAGCCCTAGTTGATATTTGCTGCTAACATGAATGACTTTCAGCCCCAAATGCAGGTACAGGATGCAGTTTGTTTCTGTAGCCCGTCTTGCATTTTGAAAATGCATCACCTATTAAGTCTGTAATGACAGGCTACATTTGCGCAGCGATTGTAGTTGATTCACATGTTTCCACACGTGCATGTGTGTGCGCGCATGTTCACATGTTTCCACACGTGCATGTGTGTGCGCGCATGTTCACATGTTTCCACACGTGCATGTGTGTGCGCGCGGGGTCGCAAGTTTTGTACCACACCATTTTGGGGGTTGCGGGTCAAAAAGTTTGCAAACCACTGGGACACATGATAGTGGCAACAAGTAGGATTGGATATAGTCATGGTAGGCTACAGATGTAGGATTTCAATTTGAGCCAGTTTGCTACATCAGGAATATAAACCTGCAGCAACAGGAAATTATCTGGATTAAAATTCATTTACATTTTTGTAGGGGTTGATACATTTTTTTTGTAAGGGAAAATCAAGTCTGACATTTAAAAGTGGAAATTACAAACTTCAGAAGCCTTTTTTAAACCTCAATTACACTATAAGTTTTACATTCCCAGGACAGTAATCCTGCAACAGGGTGATCAAATGAAGGCATGTTCTATTTGGACAGGAATAGTGTGGTTTGTTGTTGATAAGGGCAGAATTGATTCCAGTTGTAAATAGTTTATGTGAATACTTTACTCCTCAGATGGCACTTCTTTCCCCTCTTATAATAATAATAACAATTATAATAATAATAACAATTATAATAATAATACAAATTGCCCCAGCTTCAAACAGCTGAAAATACTATATTTTTAGTTATGGAAAAGATATTTCACAGCGCTTTAGATGGTACAATGATTCTCTAAACTATAATTGCTTGTTTTGTCACATAAACTGAAATTAGGCAAACAATTCGAATTTTAGCAACCAGGAAAGCAGGTTTCAGCATATTGCACCTTTAAGGATGAAGAGAACCTGTTATGAGCATGTATACCTTAAGGATGAAGAGAACCTGTTATAAGCATGTATACCTTAAGGATGAAGAGAACCTGTTATAAGCATGTATACCTTAAGGCTGAAGAGAACCTGGTATAAGCATGTATACCTTAAGGATGAAGAGAACCTGTTATAAGCATTTATACCTTAAGGCTGAAGAGAACCTGTTATAAGCATGTATACCTTAAGGATGAAGAGAACCTGTTATAAGCATGTATACCTTAAGGATGAAGAGTAAAATGTTACTGTGCATTTCACATAAGACTTCCTGAAGAATCAACTGTGTGACACTGATGCCGTCATGGTCTTACCTTGTGCCTGCACTTCAGAACCACTCCATAGGCTCCTGGAGAGAGAAGAGAGGAGAACGCTTAGCAACAGGGATTTATCCAAACATCACTTATATTTGTATTAATGGTTCGGCTAAAAGAAGTTGTGAAATCCTACTATAAAGAGTTGATATTCTCTAAACAAGGTATAGATGAGAGAACTGGAGCTCATCTTCACTATGTTCTGTAGTCATTCAAGGGTGAAGAAACAGTCTTGGGAGATGTCATGCACCTCAGCTCATGCCCACTTTATGCTCATCCATATTTCAAAGATGAACCCTTCATTTGGCTTTCTGGCTTTGTTTTTATATATATACAGAGTGGTGCCGTGGTCCAAGTAGCTGTGCCACTAGAGATCCTGGTTCGAGCCCAGGCTCTGTCACAGCCGTCTGCGACCGGGAGACCCATGGGGAGGCACACAATTGGCCCAGCGTCGTCCGGGTTAGAGGAGAGTTTGGTCGGCAGGGATGTCCTTGTCCCATCACGCTCTAGCGACTCCTGTGGCCGGGCGCAGTGCACGCTGACATGGTCGCCAGGTGCAGGGTGTTTCCTCCAACACATTGGTGTGGCTGGCTTGTCAAGAAGCAGTGCTTCTCCCCAATTTTGTGATATGCAATTGGTAGTTACAGTCTTGTCTCATCGCTGCAACTCCCGTACTGACTCGGGAGAGGCGAAGGTCGAGGGCTGTGCGTCCTCCAAAACACAACGCAACCAAGCCGCACTTGGATATTCAGTTTATAGTCAGTTTATAGTCCGTTTATAGTCAGTTTATAATCAGTTTATAGTAAGTTTATAGTCAGTTTATAGTCAGTTTATAGTCAGTTTATAGTCAGTGGATATTCAGTTTATAGTCAGTTTATAGTCAGTTTATAGTCCGTTTATAGTCCGTTTATAGTCAGTTTATAGTTAGTTTATAGTCAGTTGTTAGTTGGTGGATAGTCAGTCTATAGTCAGTGAATAGCTAGTTTATAGTCAGTGAATAGCTAGTTTATAGTCAGTGAATAGTCTGTGGATAACTATTGGGTAGTCAGGCGATAGTTGGTAAATAGTAAATACATAGCCAGTAGATAGTTATTGAATAGTCATTACATAGTCAGTAGATAGTTATTGAATAGTCATCACATAGCCAGTAGATAGTCTGTGAATAGTCATCACATAGTCAGTAGATAGTTATTGAATAGTCATCACTAGTCAGTGAATAGTCATCACATAGCCAGTAGATAGTTATTGAATAGTCATCACATAGTCAGAAGTTAGTTATTGAATAGTCATCACATAGCCAGTAGATAGTCTGTGAATAGTCATCACATAGCCAGTAGATAGTTATTGAATAGTCATCACATAGTCAGTAGATAGTTATTGAATAGTCATCACTAGTCAGTGAATAGTCATTACTAGTCAGTAGATAGTTATTGAATAGTCATCACATAGTCAGTAGATAGTTATTGAATAGTCATCACTAGTCAGTGAATAGTCATCACATAGTCAGTAGATAGTTATTGAATAGTCATCACTAGTCAGTGAATAGTCATCACATAGCCAGTAGATAGTTATTGAATAGTCATCACATAGTCAGTAGATAGTTATTGAATAGTCATCACTAGTCAGTGAATAGTCATCACTAGTCTGTGAATAGTCATCACATAGCCAGTAGATAGTTATTGAATAGTCATCACATAGCCAGTAGATAGTCTGTGAATAGTCATCACATAGTCAGTAGATAGTCTGTGAATAGTCATCACATAGTCAGTAGATAGTTATTGAATAGTCATCACATAGCCAGTAGATAGTTATTGAATAGTCATCACATAGCCAGTAGACAGTCTGTGAATAGTCATCACATAGCCAGTAGATAGTTATTGAATAGTCATCACATAGTCAGTAGATAGTTATTGAATAGTCATCACATAGCCAGTAGATAGTCTGTGAATAGTCATCACATAGTCAGTAGATAGTCTGTGAATAGTCATCACATAGCCAGTAGATAGTCTGTGAATAGTCATCACATAGTCAGTAGATAGTCTGTGAATAGTCATCACATAGTCAGTAGATAGTCTGTGAATAGTCATCACATAGCCAGTAGATAGTCTGTGAATAGTCATCACATAGCCAGTAGATAGTTATTGAATAGTCATCACATAGTCAGTAGATAGTTATTGAATAGTCATCACTAGTCAGTGAATAGTCATCACTAGTCAGTAGATAGTTATTGAATAGTCATCACATAGTCAGTAGATAGTTATTGAATAGTCATCACTAGTCAGTGAATAGTCATCACATAGTCAGTAGATAGTTATTGAATAGTCATCACTAGTCAGTGAATAGTCATCACATAGTCAGTAGATAGTTATTGAATAGTCATCACATAGTCAGTAGATAGTTATTGAATAGTCATCACTAGTCAGTGAATAGTCATCACTAGTCTGTGAATAGTCATCACATAGCCAGTAGATAGTTATTGAATAGTCATCACATAGCCAGTAGATAGTTATTGAATAGTCATCACATAGCCAGTAGATAGTTATTGAATAGTCATCACATAGCCAGTAGATAGTCTGTGAATAGTCATCACATAGTCAGTAGATAGTCTGTGAATAGTCATCACATAGTCAGTAGATAGTTATTGAATAGTCATCACATAGTCAGTAGATAGTCTGTGAATAGTCATCACATAGCCAGTAGATAGTTATTGAATAGTCATCACATAGCCAGTAGACAGTCTGTGAATAGTCATCACATAGCCAGTAGATAGTTATTGAATAGTCATCACATAGTCAGTAGATAGTTATTGAATAGTCATCACATAGCCAGTAGATAGTCTGTGAATAGTCATCACATAGTCAGTAGATAGTCTGTGAATAGTCATCACATAGCCAGTAGATAGTCTGTGAATAGTCATCACATAGTCAGTAGATAGTCTGTGAATAGTCATCACATAGCCAGTAGATAGTCTGTGAATAGTCATCACATAGTCAGTAGATAGTTATTGAATAGTCATCACATAGTCAGTAGATAGTCTGTGAATAGTCATCACATAGTCAGTAGATAGTCTGTGAATAGTCATCACATAGCCAGTAGATAGTTATTGAATAGTCATCACATAGCCAGTAGATAGTTATTGAATAGTCATCACATAGCCAGTAGATAGTTATTGAATAGTCATCACATAGCCAGTAGATAGTCTGTGAATAGTCATCACATAGTCAGTAGATAGTCTGTGAATAGTCATCACATAGTCAGTAGATAGTTATTGAATAGTCATCACATAGTCAGTAGATAGTCTGTGAATAGTCATCACATAGCCAGTAGATAGTTATTGAATAGTCATCACATAGCCAGTAGACAGTCTGTGAATAGTCATCACATAGCCAGTAGATAGTTATTGAATAGTCATCACATAGTCAGTAGATAGTTATTGAATAGTCATCACATAGCCAGTAGATAGTCTGTGAATAGTCATCACATAGTCAGTAGATAGTCTGTGAATAGTCATCACATAGCCAGTAGATAGTCTGTGAATAGTCATCACATAGTCAGTAGATAGTCTGTGAATAGTCATCACATAGCCAGTAGATAGTCTGTGAATAGTCATCACATAGTCAGTAGATAGTTATTGAATAGTCATCACATAGTCAGTAGATAGTCTGTGAATAGTCATCACATAGCCAGTAGATAGTTATTGAATAGTCATTACATAGTCAGTAGATAGTTATTGAATAGTCATCACATAGACAGTAGATAGTCTGTGAATAGTCATCACATAGCCAGTAGATAGTCTGTGAATAGTCATCACATAGACAGTAGATAGTCTGTGAATAGTCATCACATAGTCAGTAGATAGTCTGTGAATAGTCATCACATAGTCAGTAGATAGTCTGTGAATAGTCATCACATAGCCAGTAGATAGTCTGTGAATAGTCATCACATAGACAGTAGATAGTCTGTGAATAGTCATCACATAGCCAGTAGATAGTTATTGAATAGTCATCACTAGTCAGTGAATAGTCATCACATAGTCAGTAGATAGTTATTGAATAGTCATCACTAGGTCAGTAGATAGTTATTGAATAGTCATCACTAGTCAGTGAATAGTCATCACATAGTCAGTAGATAGTTATTGAATAGTCATCACTAGTCAGTGAATAGTCATCACATAGTCAGTAGATAGTTATTGAATAGTCATCACATAGTCAGTAGATAGTTATTGAATAGTCATCACTAGTCAGTGAATAGTCATCACTAGTCTGTGAATAGTCATCACATAGCCAGTAGATAGTTATTGAATAGTCATCACATAGCCAGTAGATAGTTATTGAATAGTCATCACATAGCCAGTAGATAGTTATTGAATAGTCATCACATAGCCAGTAGATAGTTATTGAATAGTCATCACATAGCCAGTAGATAGTCTGTGAATAGTCATCACATAGTCAGTAGATAGTCTGTGAATAGTCATCACATAGTCAGTAGATAGTTATTGAATAGTCATCACATAGTCAGTAGATAGTCTGTGAATAGTCATCACATAGCCAGTAGATAGTTATTGAATAGTCATCACATAGCCAGTAGACAGTCTGTGAATAGTCATCACATAGCCAGTAGATAGTTATTGAATAGTCATCACATAGTCAGTAGATAGTTATTGAATAGTCATCACATAGCCAGTAGATAGTCTGTGAATAGTCATCACATAGTCAGTAGATAGTCTGTGAATAGTCATCACATAGCCAGTAGATAGTCTGTGAATAGTCATCACATAGTCAGTAGATAGTCTGTGAATAGTCATCACATAGCCAGTAGATAGTCTGTGAATAGTCATCACATAGTCAGTAGATAGTTATTGAATAGTCATCACATAGTCAGTAGATAGTCTGTGAATAGTCATCACATAGTCAGTAGATAGTCTGTGAATAGTCATCACATAGCCAGTAGATAGTTATTGAATAGTCATTACATAGTCAGTAGATAGTTATTGAATAGTCATCACATAGACAGTAGATAGTCTGTGAATAGTCATCACATAGCCAGTAGATAGTCTGTGAATAGTCATCACATAGACAGTAGATAGTCTGTGAATAGTCATCACATAGTCAGTAGATAGTCTGTGAATAGTCATCACATAGTCAGTAGATAGTCTGTGAATAGTCATCACATAGCCAGTAGATAGTCTGTGAATAGTCATCACATAGACAGTAGATAGTCTGTGAATAGTCATCACATAGCCAGTAGATAGTTATTGAATAGTCATCACTAGTCAGTGAATAGTCATCACATAGTCAGTAGATAGTTATTGAATAGTCATCACTAGTCAGTGAATAGTCATCACATAGCCAGTAGATAGTTATTGAATAGTCATCACATAGTCAGTAGATAGTTACTGAATAGTCATCACATAGCCAGTAGATAGTCTGTGAATAGTCATCACATAGTCAGTAGATAGTTATTGAATAGTCATCACATAGTCAGTAGATAGTTATTGAATAGTCATCACTAGTCAGTGAATAGTCATCACTAGTCTGTGAATAGTCATCACATAGCCAGTAGATAGTTATTGAATAGTCATCACATAGCCAGTAGATAGTTATTGAATAGTCATCACATAGCCAGTAGATAGTCTGTGAATAGTCAACACATAGTCAGTAGATAGTCTGTGAATAGTCATCACATAGTCAGTAGATAGTTATTGAATAGTCATCACATAGTCAGTAGATAGTCTGTGAATAGTCATCACATAGCCAGTAGATAGTTATTGAATAGTCATCACATAGTCAGTAGATAGTTATTGAATAGTCATCACTAGTCAGTGAATAGTCATCACTAGTCTGTGAATAGTCATCACATAGCCAGTAGATAGTTATTGAATAGTCATCACATAGCCAGTAGATAGTTATTGAATAGTCATCACATAGCCAGTAGATAGTCTGTGAATAGTCAACACATAGTCAGTAGATAGTCTGTGAATAGTCATCACATAGTCAGTAGATAGTTATTGAATAGTCATCACATAGTCAGTAGATAGTCTGTGAATAGTCATCACATAGCCAGTAGATAGTTATTGAATAGTCATCACATAGCCAGTAGACAGTCTGTGAATAGTCATCACATAGCCAGTAGATAGTTATTGAATAGTCATCACATAGTCAGTAGATAGTTATTGAATAGTCATCACATAGCCAGTAGATAGTCTGTGAATAGTCATCACATAGTCAGTAGATAGTCTGTGAATAGTCATCACATAGCCAGTAGATAGTTATTGAATAGTCATCACATAGTCAGTAGATAGTTATTGAATAGTCATCACATAGCCAGTAGATAGTCTGTGAATAGTCATCACATAGTCAGTAGATAGTCTGTGAATAGTCATCACATAGCCAGTAGATAGTTATTGAATAGTCATCACATAGTCAGTAGATAGTTATTGAATAGTCATCACATAGCCAGTAGATAGTCTGTGAATAGTCATCACATAGTCAGTAGATAGTCTGTGAATAGTCATCACATAGTCAGTAGATAGTCTGTGAATAGTCATCACATAGTCAGTAGATAGTCTGTGAATAGTCATTACATAGTCAGTAGATAGTCTGTGAATAGTCATCACATAGTCAGTAGATAGTCTGTGAATAGTCATTACATAGTCAGTAGATAGTCTGTGAATAGTCATCACATAGACAGTAGATAGTCTGTGAATAGTCATCACATAGCCAGTAGATAGTTATTGAATAGTCATCACATAGACAGTAGATAGTCTGTGAATAGTCATCACATAGACAGTAGATAGTCTGTGAATAGTCATCACAGATAGTCAGTGAATTTCAATCTACTACTGAAAAATTTACTTCTCTATTATCTTCAGAACTACATGTCAGATATATATATATATATATTTTTTTTAACCTTTATTTTACTAGGCAAGTCAGTAAAGAACAAATTCTTATTTTCAATGACGGCCTAGAAACAGTGGGTTAACTGCCTGTTCAGGGGCAGAACGACAGATTTATACCTTGTCAGCTCGGGGGGTTTGAACTTGCAACCTTCCGGGTACTAGTCCAACGCTCTAACCACTAGGCTATCCTGCCAATCAACTATTAATAAATGACTCTACGAAATGCAGAATGAACCCGGTTCATCGCACTTGAAATCTAACTTACTAACTTCCTGATATGAAGTTCCTGTCCGTGTCACTCAGTCAAGAGTGTCTTGACAGGAGAAGAAAAGCTCTTCCATGATATGTTCTATACCTGGTGGTCCCTCCCCTCCATTGTTGCATCACTTCCTGATATGAAGTTCCTGTCCGTGTCACTCAGTCAAGAGTGTCTTGACGGGAGAAGAAAAGCTCTTCCATTATATGTTCTATACCTGGTGGTCCCTCCCCTCCATTGTTGCATCACTTCCTGATATGAAGTTCCTGTCCGTGTCACTCAGTCAAGAGTGTCTTGACGGGAGAAGAAAAGCTCTTCCATTATATGTTCTATACCTGGTGGTCCCTCCCCTCCATTGTTGCATCACTTCCTGAATTGAGGAGAGTTGTAAACTGAATTGCGCTTAACCCTCTGGGTGATGGGTGACAAGTAATCTGTGTGATGAGGATCCTTCCGTCAACAAATGGCATGGGAATGAAATGACTCATCTGATCTAGCGTTAAATTGTATTAGTGGAGGGACCAGTGAAGGAACCATGGGCCAGGGAAGTAGCCGGTCATTATATCCCAGCTCGGAGTATCTCTCCCTGGCCTGAGAGAGGCTTACCACTCCCTCGCCCTGTAGCCCTGGGATATCAGCCTCAGCCCTTCAGCCAGTCAACCACATATACAGGAGAATTCAGGGGCTAAAGAGCTACTGAATAAGATGATTGCACACTCTTCCTCCATCTATGTCATTTATTCACATATTAAGTGAATTTTGACATGACATGACAGTTAGATTAGTTAGATGAAAGTAAAAGTGCGTAGCTCAAGAGATGAAGACATTATTTCCAAATCTCCATTTATGAATCTGAAAGGGAATGGATGAAGAGCCAGTCGTGCAAATGGAAAAGGTCAACGAGTGTGATGTTGTCAGTTTGGCGGTGGTTTCTGGAAGGGTTTCACGGGCACAGCAGCTACAAGGCCTAGCCAGAGGACACATGGAGAGGTGGAGACAGTTTTAGCCCACATTAGACCCTCCGGTTAAGTGGCGACTGTTCAGAACTGGGAACACGATGAGCACTTTAGAATAATAATTTATCTCTAGTTCTGCAAACAGTGTTTTTTGGACACAGTACTGAGAACTCCTTTACGTTAACCGTTGATCGTTGTAAACGTTTTCAGTCACAGCCATAAGTAACATAGTGATAACACGGTCAGAGAGGGTTTTGGCTTTCAGCTTCGACCATCACACCAACATCACTAAAAACAACCCACAAATAAACACACTAGTGTAAAACAGTAGTGTTCCCTTTGACAGTGTAATGCAGTAGTTGTAAATAAGGATCAACTTACCTTCACCTACAATGCCAAGGACTTCAAATTTATTCATCACATCACCGATGTCAGTGGTCTTCATGAAGAGGAAACCAGCTGAGAGGAGCAGGAAGGTCTTAGAGAAGAGAGAACTCCAGGCCAGACTGAGACCAGAGTTTTACCACGCAACACAGAGGAGAGTCCTGGAGGAGTCTCCTCATCTTCTCTCGCTCTCTCTTTGACTCTCTCTTTCTCTCTCTCTCACACACACACACTCTCTCTCTCTCTGCCTCTCTCTCTCTCTGTCTCTCTCGCTCTCTGCCTCTCTCTCTCTGTCTCTCTCTCTCTCTCTCTCTCTCGCTTTTCACTCACTCTCACTCTTTCACTTTCTCTCACAAATCTCTCTCTTCCTCAAACATTATTGATCTTGCAGTCTCTCTGTCTCTCACACCCCACACCCCCACACACTCTCACCTGAAAAAAACAGAGGGAAAATAGGGAAAGTGTGAAGGTCACACAGTGCAGATCAGCTGGAGGTCCCAGCTAACTTCATGCCTTTCTGCTGCCTGTGTGACAGCTAGAGACACACACACACACGCACACACACACACACACACAGTCTTGCGCAGTTAACCTTGTGGGGACATACAATTCACTCCCATTCAAAATTCTATTTTCCTTAACCCCTAACACTAAACCTAAACACTAAACCCCCTAGAAATAGGATTTGACCTTGTGGGGACTAACAAAATGTCCCCAGTTGGTCCAATTTTTGTTTATTTACTATTCTAGTAGGGGACTTCTGGTCCCCACAAGTATAGTTAAATATGTCCACACATATACACACACACACAAACACACACAAACACACACGTCACATGTCATCACACGTCAAATCACATCACGTACAGATGGTAGTCAGTAGATACAGCACAGCAACATTTCATTGGGCTCTATAACTCTTATATGAGCAAGAAACAACTTCCCTCCCTCCCTCCCTCCCTCCCTCCCTCCCTCCCTCCCTCCCTCCCTCCCTCCCTCCCTCCCTCCCTCCCTCCCTCCCTCCCTCCCTCCCTCCCTCCCTCCCACCCTCCCTCCCTCCCACCCTCCCTCCCTCCCTCCCTCCCCTAAAGGAAGACATTACAGAAACAGAATCCATCAGGGATGGAGAAACGCGACCTTCTAAATGGCAAAGTGGAAACGATCGATATGACATATGTACAGGATAAAACCCTAACGTAGATGTCATGCAGTCATTAGGTAGGACTGTGAAGGACTGGGACTGTGAAAGACTGGGACTGTGAAAGACATAGGACCATGAAAGACTGGGACACTGCCGAACTGGGTCCTACAACAACCTCGTTTTGGAGAGTATGTGTGGAGAATCACAGACACTGCCGAACTGGGTCCTACAACAACCTCGTTTTGGAGAGTATGTGTGGGGAATCCAGACACTGCCGAACTGGGTCCTACAACAACCTCGTTTTGGAGAGTATGTGTGGAGAATCACAGACACTGCCGAACTGGGTCCTACAACAACCTCGTTTTGGAGAGTATGTGTGGAGAATCACAGACACTGCCGAACTGGGTCCTACAACAACCTCGTTTTGGAGAGTATGTGTGGAGAATCACAGACACTGCCGAACTGGGTCCTACAACAACCTCGTTTTGGAGAGTATGTGTGGAGAATCACAGACACTGCCGAACTGGGTCCTACAACAACCTCGTTTTGGAGAGTATGTGTGGAGAATCACAGACACTGCCGAACTGGGTCCTACAACAACCTCGTTTTGGAGAGTATGTGTGGAGAATCACAGACACTGCCGAACTGGGTCCTACAACAACCTCGTTTTGGAGAGTATGTGTGGAGAATCACAGACACTGCCGAACTGGGTCCTACAACAACCTCGTTTTGGAGAGTATGTGTGGAGAATCACAGACACTGCCGAACTGGGTCCTACAACAACCTCGTTTTGGAGAGTATGTGTGGGGAATCACAGACACTGCCGAACTGGGTCCTACAACAACCTCGTTTTGGAGAGTATGTGTGGGGAATCACAGTCAAAATAAGGAATGAAATGAATGCTGCAAATATCATTACAAAAAGGACGTGGATAATCAGTGCATATTTCCAAATGTTGGTGATCCCTGGACCGCTTGGCTGGCAATATGTTACAGGTGAAGTCTTCCACTACAGTAGCCTTGGTAATAACTGCACAGGCAGTGTCCTCCACATCATGTGTGGCAGACAAATACCCTGGAATCAACTCCCATAGGCAGGACTTCCACATAGTTAAGAAGGAACACGAGTCTAAAAACAGCAGCTGACCCTTTTCCTTAGAGGTATGTTCTGCACTTAGGAAAACGCCCGCACAGAAAACACATAACAAATGTAGAACTGTAGTTTAAAATACTCTGCACATTGTTGGCTTATGGAATGTACTGTTCTGTGCTAACTAACTGCAGTTATTATTTCATTAAATCATTAAATGAGGAAATGGCAATAGATTAGTATAACTAACCCAAAATAGACCACAGCCTGTCCTTCCAATGGGGGCTAATCAATTATAATGGGTAGAACAAGCAAGGAGGTGGGCAGAGCCAATCAGGAGCTAGCAAGACCCTATTTGAGCGTTCTAGCATGTATTTGCATATTTCTGTTAGGGAACGCCTACTCTGTGCAATAACTAAATTCTCCCTTCGCACTCTGTCTAAACAACTATTCATTTATTTACTTTGGCAAAGGGTCAAATCTGTCTAAAACTTAGTCCACTCTGTTCACAATAGATTCTAGTTTTGGGAACAGAAAATTGCATTGAGATCAAATGTTTCATCGATGAGAAAATGTGCAGAACGTGGCCAAAATCTTCTCCCACTGCCGGCCACTGGGCTTCCTGTCACTGCCATATTTGGAGGTGAGTGGAAACGCCAACCGGATGCTTCAGATGTATACATCTGGTGAAACATCATTGTTCTATCTGTGGACTAACCTAGAAAACAGAGGCAGTGGTTCCCAAAAGCTCAACATCTACAACTGTTACATTGTAGGAAATACCCCAGACTAGTTCTGGCAACAGGCAAATGAACAGATACAAACTAGTCCCTGCTGCTATTCTGGGGTTGCTACATCCCACAGGTTCAGAACTTGAAATGATGAATGATGGATTGTATGTATGTGTGTATGTGTGTGTGTGTGTGTGTGTGTGTGTGTGTGTGTGTGTGTGTGTGTGTGTGTGTGTGTGTGTGTGTGTGTGTGTGTGTGTGTGTGTGTGTGTGTGTGTGTGTGTGTGTGTGTGCGCGTTGGTGTGACAGAGTGAGAGAGAGCGAAAGAGAGACAGTGAGACACATAGAGAGAGAGTGAGAGAGAGAGTGAGAGAGTGAGAGAGAGAGAGAGAGAGAGAGAGAGAGAAAGAGAGAGAGAAAGAGAAAGAGAGAGAGAGAGATGATGTGCGATGAAACTGCGTCTCTAAATCGCAGTGACGCTAAAGCAAAGCAAAACAGCATTCCTATAGCCTGCTCTGTCAGCCTCCCACTCCTGCATCACCATGTAATGTAGGCAGCCTATGTAGGCTATGCCATGTATCGATCACGATGTCTAGCAACACACGGCTTTACCAAAACCTGATTCCATTCTCATGACAAATGAGATGTTATGTCTGTGATATAACAGAATGACAGAAGGAAATCTGTATAATAAGCTCGTATAATTGTCATCAGGTTGACTGTAAGCTATGTCTGCCTGTGCAGTCTATGGAAAAAAAACTCGATCTGCACTGACTGAATAACACCATGTCCATGAAAATGATGATGTGGTGTGATGGTGGAGACAGAACAGAACAACAGCATACTAAACGGGGGAAACAAACATTTAACGGTTAAACGATCCAATACTCACTCAGTCAGATCTTTGAAACGGATAAAACGATTCCACCTGCATCATCCTTTAACGAAGTGTCGGATGCAGCGAGCCTCAACGGTAACTAATATTAACCTGCACGGTGTTCTATACTCAGCCTACTGCTGGTTAAAGCTGCAACGGCATCCTTCTGACTGGCGTCAGTTTAGACCAATAGAAAGGCGAAAAGGGTCATTCCACCTACACCCTGTTTTTCTTAACCTATGAGGGTAGAGTAAGTGTAAAACATTGTCCAAAAGGCGGGATTTTATTTAGGTTCGAGCTGTCTCTCTAGTGACGGTCTGTCCTGCTTTGACAGTGCTGAAAGTCTTAGAGCCATGCAGGCTATTTGATCCTATTCTATTCTATTATTTAACTTAGCCTAGTTATTTACGGTTCATAATGCTATGTTATGATGGTTTCTTCTGTCACATAATTCGTTTAAATGCAAGTAAAAGTGAAACCAGGAAATAATTGAATATTAAAACCAACTCTAAATTATTTGTCTGTAATTATTTCAATGCTCATTCTATGGAAATGAGCTAACAAAGCCCAAAACCTTCTGAAACCATTAGGCTACCTGTGGCATCTCCTTCTATTCTATTCATAATTCATGCTAATGAGGCAAGTAAAAGATGCTATGAGTTTCTATCTATTCGTTGTTCGTTTTATAATAAACTCTGTGACAAAATAGTAGACTCTCACTCTCACCCTTTCTAACTCTCACTCTCTCTCTCTCTCGGCCAATATAGATCCTTTGCCATAGCATATGTTTTTCATAGCATTTTCCTATATATTTTGTACATATTTTTATTCAGATTCAATTCATTTATATTCCTTCTACTATGCAAAAAAGTACCACTAGTCTATTGTAGTTTCGTTTCCTTATAAATATATTTAGTAAATATGGTTAATTTCACAGAAAAATATATTCTGTATTTTATAGAATCTATGAATAAATTCCCCTTATTATAAAACCTACAGTGGAAAACATAAATTGCAGCTTGCTGTTGGACATGCGCGTGGTGTAGAACACGGAATATGGCGGCCTGCATCTGATGGCAAATGAAGGATCTGACGCGAATACCTTCTCGAAACTGTGAGTACTACATTGTTTGTATTTCATGATAACTTCCAGATATAGTTTATGGAATTTTCGCTCTCCTCTAGGCCTACTCGTTTATGTAGGCTATGTACAAACACTGAGAGAGCAGAGATTAAACGTAAACAATGAGTACTACGCCATGAGCTCGGTGTGTATTTTTCATGGCACATTTTGGCTCTTGTAACATATTCCCTGGACTCTACTGCTGCACAGTGGGCGCTATTGGTGTTTACGATGGTCAATTTCTTTCAGAGAAAGAGATCATAATAATAATAATAATTATTATGGAGATATGATCGAGGCACATGCTCCATTTCTAAATCGTAGTATTAGTTCCTAGCTGACATCATTGACAGGAACAGAGAGAATGATGAAAAAGGGAAAAGGAAACGCATCACACGCCGATGTTTTATTTATTCAATTGATTGCCAACACACGTTAGTATGTTTTTATTTATACTTTATTGTTTTATTTACACTAGGCTTGCCGTATTCCCCCAAAAACTTATTTGCACAGGGTTGTCTTTGAAAAACAATGAGTCAATCAATAGGCTTTTCTTTATCTAAGAGAATGCTTAACAGTTGTCTATCTATGTCCCCATTTTTGCAATATATATTAATAAATTAAATAAGTATTAACGAAAGATAAACTAAGGGCATATTTTTCAAATTTCTAAACTGCTGTGAGCCTCTTCGGTTAACGCCCACTTCTGAGGAGTGCAGCTTCTCGATGTGGACACGCCCCCAACATTCGTTTTACTCGGACACCATTCATCTCATGTCATGTTATACAATGTATCAAATAGAGATTTTATGGTGTAACAGCAAGGGTTCTTAAAGAGTAGGTAACAAACGTAACCACATGTAACATAAGGATTTGCGTTAGTATACACATGAAAAATTCCAATGCAAAGTTACACCTATTTTTGGGAGTTATTACATAAAACAGATCAGAATTTCCAAAGAATGCCGAAGTCGTGTCGGGAAAGGTTTTTCCAGGGTGTGATGTAATATGGAAGACCCTGCAAGCCAACCTATTCCCTAAAATGTAAACCCCTAAAGGAATAACTTCAAATGTTTAAATTCAAATTAAACCAAATCGTTGGCACTCATGATTACTGGCTTCATTTACTTTCAGCCAACTTACAAGCAAATACTTTATGAATTTATTTTTTTACAAATAAACTTGCAAGGTTGCTAGCCAACTAACCTAACATTAGCCCTAATGGCCTGCTAAGGTTAGCCTTATTAGCCTGCTAACATTAGCCCTAATGGCCTGCTAAGGTTAGCCTTATTAGCCTGCTAACATTAGCCCTAATGGCCTGCTAAGGTTAGCCTTATTAGCCTGCTAACATTAGCCCTAATGGCCTGCTAAGGTTAGCCTTATTAGCCTGCTAACATTAGCCCTAATGGCCTGCTAAGGTTAGCCTTATTAGCCTGCTAACATTAGCCCTAATGGCCTGCTAAGGTTAGCCTTATTAGCCTGCTAACATTAGCCCTACTAGCCTGCTAAGGTTAGCCTTATTAGCCTGCTAACATTAGCCCTAATGGCCTGCTAAGGTTAGCCTTATTAGCCTGCTAACATTAGCCCTACTAGCCTGCTAATGTTAGCCCTACCAGCCAGTAGCTATCAACACCTAGCTTACAGCTACATTAAAGTAAACCAAAGTCTTGGAAATATATAACACCATACAACCAGTTATCAATGAATGTTAGCTATATGCAGTTATCATAGCCAGCAAGCTAACCAGCCAGCTACATTTAGCTTATTAGCCAACAATCACGGTTATGGTCGGCAAGCTAGAGCTCTCCTACTGGAGACCAGCTAGAACACAACTAACACGTAACTGCATATGAAAAGCAAAGAGAACGCAGAGACTTACATATTGATAGTTGGAGGCCCATCCGATGCAAACTCTTTTAAAAGAGTGCAGGCTGAGTTAGCTACCGAAGAGAGGAGAGACGGGCGCTTCATCGAGCCGAAATCCAAAATAGATTTCAGATGTCCGTCAACTAGCCCGCTGGCACTAATCCAAGGTTGGAAAAGTTGCAAAACTCCCATAGCCTACTTCACAGAGAACATGCCAAAAAGTTGAAAAAACTAAAAGGAGAACAGACAAGGTATTACAGCAAGCAGGTATGAGTTTCTCTGTCGTTTGGACCCCACGGCAAGAAGGCACCGGTGCCCGCTTGCTAAAAGTTTCCCACCTAGATAACACAGCCACAGTTGTGGAAAAGTACCCAATTGTCATACTTGAGTAAAAGTAAAAATACCTTAATAGAAAATGACTCAAGTGAAAGTCACCCAGTAAAATACTACTTGAGTGAAAGTCTAAAAGTATTTGGTTTTAAGTATCAAAATTAAAAGTATAAATAATTTCAAATTCCTTATATTAAGCAAACTAGACGGCACTATTTCTTGGTTTATTTTATTTTAAATTTACGAATAGCCAGGGGCACACTCCAACACTCTGACATCATTTACAAACAAAGCATGTGTGTTTAGTGAGAGTCTGCCAGATCAGAGGCAGTAGAGATGACCAGGGATGTTCTCTTGATAAGTGCATGAATTGGACCATTGTCCTGTCTTGCTAATCATTAAAAATGTAACGAATACTTTTGGGTGTCAGGGAAAATGTACGGAGTAAAAAGTACAATATTTTCTTTAGGAATGTAGTGAAGTAAAAGTTATCAAAAATATAAATAGTAAAGTACAGATAGCCCAAAAAAGTACTTAAGCAGTACTTAATTATTTTTTACTTAAGTACATTACACCACTGCACAGCCACAAAGTCAGTGAATAGCATGAGGTGTGACTAACCTTAGCCGGCTTGGGCTGAATTCGCTAGCATAGAGTAGATCCTCCATATGACGTTGAGGAATTGTGGGTAGTTTCGAAGTTATCCGGAAATAAGTTGATAAATATGTAATAACCCAAAAACATGACTATGTTTGTACTGATAGGAAACCAGATCGGAACTACAACTACGTTACTAAGTCTTTGGCCGTGGTGTTTGTACTGATAGGTAACCAGATCGGAACTACAACTACGTTACTAAGTCTTTGGCCGTGGCGTTTGTACTGATAGGTAACCAGATCGGAACTACAACTACGTTACTAAGTCTTTGGCCGTGGTGTTTGTACTGATAGGTAACCAGATCGGAACTACAACTACGTTACTAAGTCTTTGGCCGTGGCGTTTGTACTGATAGGTAACCAGATCGGAACTACAACTACGTTACTAA
Organism: Oncorhynchus kisutch; assembly: GCF_002021735.2. Taxonomy (NCBI): domain Eukaryota; kingdom Metazoa; phylum Chordata; class Actinopteri; order Salmoniformes; family Salmonidae; genus Oncorhynchus; species Oncorhynchus kisutch. The sequence continues at coordinate 5,254,119 of NW_022261982.1, read as the reverse complement.
GTCTTTGGCCGTGGTGTTTGTACTGATAGGAAACCAGATCGGAACTACAACTACGTTACTAAGTCTTTGGCCGTGGTGTTTGTACTGATAGGTAACCAGATCGGAACTACAACTACGTTACTAAGTCTTTGGCCGTGGTGTTTGTACTGATAGGTAACCAGATCGGAACTACAACTACGTTACTAAGTCTTTGGCCGTGGTGTTTGTACTGATAGGTAACCAGATCGGAACTACAACTACGTTACTAAGTCTTTGGCCGTGCTGTGTTCTTACCGTGGTGAGTAACAACTAATGCTTGCTGCCCTTTTAAACTTTTTCAGTCCTCCTGTGACCCAAATCGTCCTCCAACAACCCAAACTATTAATACATAGTGTGTAATTTAAATTGTACCTTTATTTAACCAGGCAAGTCAGTTAAGAACAAATTCTTATTTTCAATGACGGCCTAGGAACAGTTAACCTATGACAGATTTGTACCTTGTCAGCTCAGGGGTTTGAACTTGCAACCTTCCGGTTACTAGTCCAATGCTCTCTAGGCTACCCTGCCACCCCACTAATAGATAATAATAGATATACAGTGGAAGTATTCAGCCCTTGGCATTTATCCTATTTTGTTGCCTGGAATTTGTTACAACCTGGAATTAAAATAGATTTTTGAAACATTTGATTAAAACAACATTGTAGATTCAATTTTTATTTATTTATTGTGAAATATTCACCCCCCCCCCAACGTCAATTATTTGTAGAGACACCTTTTGCAGCAATTACAGCTGCAAGTCCCTTGAGGTATGTCTCTATACGCTTGGCACATCTAACCACTGGGATTGTTGCCTATTCTTCAAGACAAAACTGCTCCAGCTCCTTCAAGTTTAATGGGTTCCGCTGGTATACAGCAATATTTAAGTCATACCACAGATTCTCAATTGGATTGAGGTCTGGGCTTTGACTAGGCCATTCCAAGACATTAAAATATTTCCCCCTAAACCATTCGAGTGTTGCTTTAGCAGGATGCTTAGGTTCATTGTCCTGCTGGAAGGTGAACCTCCATCCCAGTCTCAAATCTCTGGAAGACTGAAATAGGTTTCTCTCAACAATTTCCCTTTATTTAGCACCATCCATCATTCCTTCAATTCTGACCAGTTGACCAGGTAATTGGTTGCACCAGATCTTATTTAGGGGCTTCATAGCAAAGAGGGTGAATACATATGGACCCACCAAAGAGGGTGAATACATATGCACGCACCACTTCATTTTTTTACATTTTTTTAAACAAACCATTTTTAAAAAATTACTTCAACAATTTGGACTATTTCCTTCCTTACAACAACAATAGAATAATAATCCCTTAGTGGTGTTTGTCATATTATTAATCTTCTAAATGAAAGAAGTGTATATCAGTACTGTACTGTTTATGATGGACTACTGGTATAGCCATCCCTTTATATATTATAACCTTTTAATATGATGTTATTAAAGTATCACTATTATTTAATATGATGTTATTAAAGTGTCACTTATTTAGTATGGTATTATTATTTAGTATGGTATTATTATTTAGTATGGTATTATTTAGTATGGTATTATTATTGTCAGTATTATTTAGTATGGTATTATTATTTAGTATGGTATTATTATTTAGTATGGTATTATTATTGTCAGTATTATTTAGTATGGTATTATTATTGTCAGTATTATTTAGTATGGTATTATTATTGTCAGTATTATTTAGTATGGTATTATTATTGTCAGTATTATTTAGTATGGTATTATTATTGTCAGTATTATTTAGTATGGTATTATTATTGTCAGTATTATTTAGTATGGTATTATTATTTAGTATGGTATTATTATTTAGTATGGTATTATTATTTATTATGGTATTATTATTGTCAGTATTATTTAGTATGGTATTATTATTGTCAGTATTATTTGGTATGGTATTATTATTGTCAGTATTTTTTTAATATGGTATTATTATTGTCAGTATTATTGTCAGTATTATTAGGTATGGTATTATTATTGTCAGTATTATTTAGTATGGTATTATTATTGTCAGTATTATTTAGTATGGTATTATTTGGTATGGTATTATTATTGTCAGTATTTTTTTAATATGGTATTATTATTGTCAGTAGTATTATTGTCAGTATTATTAGGTATGGTATTATTATTATTGTCAGTATTATTTAGTATGGTATTATTATTTACTATGGTATTATTATTGTCAGTATTATTTCGTATGGTATTATTATTATTGTCAGTATTATTTAGTATGGTATTATTATTTACTATGGTATTATTATTGTCAGTATTATTTCGTATGGTATTATTATTATTGTCAGTATTATTTAGTATGGTATTATTATTTACTATGGTATTATTATTGTCAGTATTATTTCGTATGGTATTATTATTATTGTCAGTATTATTTAGTATGGTATTATTATTTACTATGGTATTATTATTGTCCGTATTATTTAGTATGGTATTATTATTTACTATGGTATTATTATTGTCAGTATTATTTCGTATGGTATTATTAATGTCAGTATTATTAGTATGGTATTATTATTTAATATGATGTTATTAAAGTGTCACTTATTTAGTATGGTATTATTATTTAGTATGGTATTATTATTTAGTATGGTATTATTTAGTATGGTATTATTATTTAGTATGGTATTATTATTTAGTATGGTATTATTAATGTCAGTATTATTAGTATGGTATTATTATTTAGTATGGTATTATTATTTAGTATGGTATTATTATTGTCAGTATTATTTGGTATGGTATTATTATTTAGTATGGTATTATTATTTAGTATGGTATTATTATTTATTATGGTATTATTATTGTCAGTATTATTTAGTATGGTATTATTATTGTCAGTATTATTTGGTATGGTATTATTATTGTCAGTATTTTTTTAATATGGTATTATTATTGTCAGTATTATTAGGTATGGTATTATTATTGTCAGTATTATTTAGTATGGTATTATTATTGTCAGTATTATTTGGTATGGTATTATTATTGTCAGTATTTTTTTAATATGGTATTATTATTGTCAGTAGTATTATTGTCAGTATTATTAGGTATGGTATTATTATTATTGTCAGTATTATTTAGTATGGTATTATTATTTACTATGGTATTATTATTGTCAGTATTATTTCTTATGGTATTATTATTATTGTCAGTATTATTTAGTATGGTATTATTATTTACTATGGTATTATTATTGTCAGTATTATTTCGTATGGTATTATTATTATTGTCAGTATTATTTAGTATGGTATTATTATTTACTATGGTATTATTATTGTCCGTATTATTTAGTATGGTATTATTATTATTTAGTATGGTATTATTTAGTATGGTATTACTAATGTCAGTATTATTCAGTATGGTATTATTATTGAGCATGGTATTATTTAGTATGGTATTATTATTGTCAGTATTATTTTGTATGGTATTACTAATGTCAGTATTATTCAGTATGGTATTATTATTGAGCATGGTATTATTTAGTATGGTATTATTAATTTCAGTATTATTTCATATGGTATTATTATTGTCAGTAGGATTTAGTATGGTATTATTATTTACTATGGTATTATTATTTACTATGGTATTATTAATTTCAGTATTATTAGTATGGTATTATTATTATTTAGTATTATTTCGTATGGTATTATTATTTAGTATGGTATTATTATTGTCAGTATTATTTAGTATGGTATTATTATTGTCAGTATTATTTAGTATGGTATTATTATTTAGTATGGTATTATTATTGTCAGTATTATTTAGTATGGTATTATTATTGTCAGTATTATTTAGTATGGTATTATTATTTAGTATGGTATTATTATTTAGTATGGTATTATTATTGTCAGTATTATTTAGTATGGTATTATTATTTAGTATGGTATTATTATTTAGTATGGTATTATTATTTAGTATGGTATTATTATTGTCAGTATTATTTAGTATGGTATTATTATTTAGTATGGTATTATTATTTAGTATGGTATTATTATTTAGTATGGTATTATTATTTAGTATGGTATTATTATTTAGTATGGTATTATTATTTAGTATGGTATTATTATTTAGTATGGTATTATTATTTAGTATGGTATTATTATTTAGTATGGTATTATTATTGTGGTCCCCCCCCAAGCTAAGGAACAGTGTCAGATGCTCTCTCTGACCCTCCATAATGCATGGACATTACACACAGATATTACTATATATATTATTTTGGTTTAGGAACAGGTTGTCGGTGCTCCTCCTGGGCATTTCCATTTTAAAAAGGACCCATGAGCGCCAACACGTGAAGTTCATAGTAGCATGTCAAATGAAAGCTAAGAGTCTATATATATTTTTATTTATTTATTTTAATTAAGGCATATATACATTCTTCAACCATTTTCCATCCTATAAATGTGTAATAATCAAAGGCTTTGATTTCTGGTCAAACAGATGGAAAAAGGTCTTAGAAAACATCTATCAGGAAAAGTCCAAAGAAGTATCAGAAATACATCAAAACAGTCATGTTGAAGTAAAGACCCCTGCCAACTAATATCAACACCTAGATTTAGTTTTGGAGACTTGCCTTCTGTACATTTAAGAAACATTGCCTTGTGTCCTTCCCTCTGGGCACAGATGTTAGTTCAACATCTAGTTTTGATTTACATTTGGTTGAGTTGTCAACTAACATGAATTCAACTAAAAATGTAGGTTCAAAGTTGGGTAAAAAAAACAAAATGGTGGTAACTTTTTGCAGATCTAATCAGTTTTCCACGCTGATTCAATGTCATCACTTAATTATAACATTTTTTTTAAATGACATGGGAACAATGTTGAGGAAACCAACTTTTGCCCAGTGGGTTCTAATTCTGTTACCAAAAACCCACATTTTTAAGATAAAAGTTCACAACGGAATTACCAAAAAATCTGTAACGGAATTACTGCAATTGAATTGGCTACAATGGTAAATCCTAGTAGTCACTAACCAGTTGGGACACCTGCTAATGTCATTCCTTCCTCTGGCGTGGAATTACCAAAAAAATCTGTAACGGAATTACTGCAATTGAATTGGCTACAATGGTAAATCCTAGTAGTCACTAACCAGTTGGGACACCTGCTAATGTCATTCCTTCCTCTGGCGTACTGTTGTTAAGCTCATTACTCTCTTCTGCCATCTGGTGGTCAAAGCAAGACAGTGAAGACCAAGATAACATTTCTCGCTCTCTCTCCAGTTAATTCCATCTCTCCTTACTGATACCTACCTACTAGGGCTGGGAATTGCCAGGGACCTTACCAAAATTCTGTTAACAGATGTAAATCCACTTCACCTACTGTAGTTCAACAACCAACTTTTTAAAATTGTTTTACTCAAGTTGTGATGTCATAGGCATAGCTGACACCCCATTCTTTCTGCAGACATCTTTGAATCTTAATTCAGAGCAGATATTTAAGAGTTTTGGAAAACATGGTCGCATAAAAAAACTGAGGGAGATTTTACCATAAGTCTGTTTCATTTTAAAGTGAAAAGTTGGAGTCAAAGTGTAATTCCGTTATTGTGGAATTGCCCTCCTCTAGTAATAAGGAAACAGGCCTAACTAAAACACTACCACTTCCTCTCCTGTTGTAAAGTGGGGACATCTCCACTCCTTTCTGTCCTGGGGGCGTGGCCCTCCTGAATGGAACGTGGCCTCGACCAGTGAGCAGACACACATCGTCTGTCTGTTAATGAGAGGTTCTGGAATCCTTTTCATGTTAGAGTTCTTGACTCCCCCAGACATTCTCCCCCAGATGTACATGGCTTAATGGCCTTTTACGGAGGCTAGGAATCTTTATGGCTGGGGCAAGCTCAATGAGATCCACATCTAAGAAGGGGAGGGAGGAAGGGAGCGAGAGAGAGAGAGAGGGGCTGGAAAGAGAGGGGCTGGGGAGAGGGACAGAGAGCTGTTACACTGCAAAACCTAAACCTGACATTTTTGTTGACTCAGGAGAGATGTTGATAGAGAGAGAATTTCTTCATCTTTTTCCATCACATGGATTTCATTGGGACTTCACTGGTTAGATGGATGTTTTCTCACCTTGAGCGTCCTCTTTGGTGATTGGTTTCATCTTGACAATGTAAGATATCCGTAGAACCAGAGTGGTCTAGGCTCCATTGCTCATTGTTACCTACCTAAAAACAGTCTTATCCAGTTGGCTCTGTGGGCACATTTCCTTTCCTGCCTATGTGCTATTGTTACCTTGCACTGGGAGAATGATTTGATTGGATGTGCATGTGCACTACATTTGAACAGGTTCTTATTTTTAGACAACATCAGTTATTATTCTGTCTGTCTGTGTCTGTCTGTCCCTGTCCCTGTCCTGTCTGGAGGCTTCAGTCTTCAGCCTGGGTCATGTTGTTATTCTGTCTGTCTGTCTGGGTCATGTTATTATTCTGTCTGTCTGGAGGCTTCAGTCTTTAGCCTGGGTCATGTTGTTATTCTGTCTGTCTGGGTCATGTTATTATTCTGTCTGTCTGGAGGCTTCAGTCTTCAGCCTGGGTCATGTTGTTATTCTGTCTGTCTGTCTGGGTCATGTTGTTATTCTGTCTGTCTGGAGGCTTCAGTCTTCAGCCTGGGTCATGTTATTATTCTGTCTGGAGGCTTCAGTCTTCAGCCTGGGTCATGTTGTTATTCTGTCTGTCTGTCTGGGTCATGTTATTATTCTGTCTGTCTGGAGGCTTCAGTATTCAGCCTGGGTCATGTTATTATTCTGTCTGTCTGGGGGCTTCAGTCTTCAGCCTGGGTCATGTTATTATTCTGTCTGGAGGCTTCAGTCTTCAGCCTGGGTCATGTTATTATTCTGTCTGTCTGGGGGCTTCAGTCTTCAGCCTGGGTCATGTTATTATTCTGTCTGGGGGCTTCAGTCTTCAGCCTGGGTCATGTTATTATTCTGTCTGGAGGCTTCAGTCTTCAGCCTGGGTCATGTTATTATTCTGTCTGGAGGCTTCAGTCTTCAGCCTGGGTCATGTTATTATTCTGTCTGGAGGCTTCAGTCTTCAGCCTGAGTCATGTTATTTGTAGAAAAAAGGTTATGTCTGTTTTTTTTCTGTACATTGACCGGATCTTCCTTTTGTCTGCCTCCTTTTCACTACTTTGGATGTGACTAAAAGCCGCACCTTTCATGTGGGTAGAAGTTGCTCAAGGCGTCCTAACTCATCTGTATGGGCTGGTACAAGAGCGTGGACTCCAGTCTTACTGTACTTTGGATAAAAGTGTCTGCTACACGGCATGTATTACTGTACCGTCTACAGCCATGACAGCTGTGACCTCATCACTTCTCCAAATACTCTTTGATCTTCAGAAGCCTGCGTGTTCCAGAGGCCCAGTCAATTATTACACTGTCTGTCAGTGATGAAATCCACTTATGGTTTTCATTCCCTCAGAATGTGTTCGTGGTGATTAATGCTGATCCATTTCCTTCCGTGTCCTGTTCCCAGCTTCTGCTGCTTTAGTTGCTGTGACAATGAAGATGATCAAAAATTCCCCTCCATTTCAGTCATTCCTGTTAGATATTTCTCCAATAGATGTTTCTTTGTGTGGACTCTTGCTGAAACAAGCTGTGGATATATATTTTTTGCCTGCTGTACCAACCTAGAATGAGGGGCCCCGCCTAACTCTACTTGTCTTCTTTGTTTAAAAAGTTATCTTGACCACAATGGATCTTCCTGGTTAAATAAAGGTTAAGAAAAACATGCATTGGGATTTCCTGGTTAAATAAAGGTTAAGAAAAACATGCATTGGGATTTCCTGGTTAAAAACAGGTTAACAAATAAATGTCTCTCTCTGTGTATCTGCTCTAGGAGCTCAGCACCGCGTCGGTAGTGGCACATTGACCAGTCTGTGGTCTCCTCACCTGGCACCTGGTGGTACCATCGGTCAAAATGGGCCGAACACCTCAGAAAGGTCAGCACTTTTTTTATGCTTTGTGTTGGATTGGTTCTATTATTTTCTATTCTACTCTAAAGTGTATTCATAAGAGTTTGAATGGTCTCCTTTTCAGAGCCAAAAGAAGAGAGGAGGGAGAAACCTGAGAGAAGTAACCCCTCTCCGGGAACCGGCCCCCCCTCTCTGGATAAATCTAATGGTATTAAACACGTTTCCTGCAATGTTCCTCTCTGTCACAATGTAGCGTAACCTACGACTGTCAGATAGTATGAACTATGCCCTTTTGTTTCGCCAGAACCCTTCAGTTGGGAGGAGTACCTTAAGGAAACGTCATCCACAGCCGCTTCTCCCAGCTGTTTCAGACAGGTAGATATGACCTAGTAACTACAACACTAATGGCTGCTTTAGGAAGTGCTTTTTGACTTGTGTCCAGTCCCAGATCAACCCCCCCCCCCCCCCCATGCATTCCTAGATCAGAGAGGATTAGAAAAGGTGTCAACAATTTGGATAACATTAGCATAACATTAGGTTTAGATAAAACTCTGCCTAACATAACATCAGGTTTAGATAAAACTCTGCCTAACATAACATCAGGTTTAGATAAAACTCTGCCTAACATAACATTAGGTTTAGATAAAACTCTGCCTAACATAACATCAGGTTTAGATAAAACTCTGCCTAACATAACATCAGGTTTAGATAAAACTCTGCCTAACATAACATCAGGTTTAGATAAAACTCTGCCTAACATAACATTAGGTTTAGATAAAACTCTGCCTAACATAACATCAGGTTTAGATAAAACTCTGCCTAACATAACATCAGGTTTAGATAAAACTCTGCCTAACATAACATCAGGTTTAGATAGGGAAAGGGAAAGGGGGATACCTAGTCAGTTGTACAACTGAATGCATTCAACTGAAACGTGTCTTCCACATTTAACCCCCCCAACCCCTCTGAATCAGAGAGGAGCGGAGGGCCGACCTTAATCCACATCCACATCTTTGGCGGCCGGGGAACAGTGGGTTAACTTCCTTGTTCAGGGGCAGAATGACAGCTCTTAACCACTCTTAACCACTAGGCTACCTACCGCCCCTACACTCTTAACCACTAGGCTACCTACCGCCCCATATAAGCAGATCATTCCGTTATTGACTGATCCATTGCCCTCCTGTCTCCCCCAGTCCGTTATTGACTGATCCATTGCCCTCCTGTCTCCCCCAGTCCGTTATTGACTGATCCATTGCACTCCTGTCTCCCCCAGTCCGTTATTGACTGATCCATTGCCCTCCTGTCTCCCCCAGTCCGTTATTGACTGATCCATTGCCCTCCTGTCTCCCCCAGTCCGTTATTGACTGATCCATTGCCCTCCTGTCTCCCCCAGTCCGTTATTGACTGATCCATTGCCCTCCTGTCTCCCCCAGTCCGTTATTGACTGATCCATTGCCCTCCTGTCTCCCCCAGTCCGTTATTGACTGATCCATTGCCCTCCTGTCTCCCCCAGTCCGTTATTGACTGATCCATTGCCCTCCTGTCTCCCCCAGTCCGTTATTGACTGATCCATTGCCCTCCTGTCTCCCCCAGTCCGTTATTGACTGATCCATTGCCCTCCTGTCTCCCCCAGTCCGTTATTGACTGATCCATTGCCCTCCTGTCTCCCCCAGTCCGTTATTGACTGATCCATTGCCCTCCTGTCTCCCCCAGTCCGTTATTGACTGATCCATTGCCCTCCTGTCTCCCCCAGTCCGTTATTGACTGATCCATTGCCCTCCTGTCTCCCCCAGTCCCGTTTCCCTCCCAGTAATGACTTCAAGGCTGGTATGAAGCTGGAAGCCCACGACCCTCGGAACAACACGTCCATCTGCATCGCCACGGTGATGGGTATGATGGGTACACGTCTGCGTCTCCGTCTGGACGGGAGTGACAACACCAACGATTTCTGGAGACTGGTGGACTCCTCAGACATCCAGCCTATAGGGACCTGTGAGAGGAGAGGAGACATGCTACAGCCGCCTCTGGGTAAGGCTACATAGAGAGATATGACATGTTACAGCCACCTCTGGGTAAGGCTACATCGAGAGATATGACATGCTACAGCCACCTCTGGGTAAGGCTACATAGAGAGATATGACAGTTTATTATACATCCAGCCTATAGGGACCTGTGAGAGGAGAGGAGACATGTTACAGCCACCTCTGGGTAAGGCTACATAGAGAGATATGACATGTTACAGCCACCTCTGGGTAAGGCTACATAGAGAGATATGACAGTTTATTATACATCCAGCCTGTGAGAGGAGAGGAGACATGCTACAGCCACCTCTGGGTAAGGCTACATAGAGAGATATGACAGTTTATTATACATCCAGCCTATAGGGACCTGCTGGGTAAGGCTACATAGAGAGATATGACCGTTTATTATACATCCAGCCTATAGGGACCTGCTGGGTAAGGCTACATAGAGAGATATGACAGTTTATTATACATCCAGCCTATAGGGACCTGCTGGGTAAGGCTACATAGAGAGATATGACATGTTACAGCCACCTGCTGGGTAAGGCTACATAGAGAGATATGACATGTTACAGCCACCTCTGGGTAAGGCTACATAGAGAGATATGACAGTTTATTATACATCCAGCCAATAGGGTAAAGGCTGCACTATATCCTGAAATGTGCTACATAGAAATAAATAATATAATGTTATAACATATTATCGCATTATAACATAACATATTATAACACATTATAACATAACACATTATAACACATTATAACACATTATAACACATTATAACACATTATAACACATTATAACACATTATAACATAACACATTATAACATATTATAACATATTATAACACATTATAACACATTATAACACAACACATTATAAAACATTATAACATATTATAACACATTATAACATAACACATTATAACATATTATAACACATTATAACACATTATAACATATTATAACACATTATAACACATTATAACGCATTATAACATAACATAACATATTATAACACATTATATCATAACACATTATAACATATTATAACACATTATAACACATAACACATTATAACATATTATAACACATTATAACACATTATAACACATTATAACATAACATAACATATTATAACACATTATAACACATTATAACACATTATAACACATTATAACACACTATAACACATTATAACACATTATAACACATTATAACACATTATAGCATAACACATTATAGCATATTATAACACATTATAACACATGATAACACATGATAACATAACACATTATAACACATTATAACATAACACATTATAACACATTATAACACAACACATTATAACACAACACATTATAACACATTATAACACATTATAACACATTATAACACATTATAACATAACACATTATAACACATTATAACATAACACATTATAACACATTATAACATATTATAACACATTATAACACATTATAACATAACACATTATAACACATTAACATAACACATTATAACACATTATAACATATAACACATTATAACACATTATAACATATTATAACACATTATAACACATTATAACATAACACATTATAACACATTATAACATAACACATTATAACACATTATAACATAACACATTATAACACATTATAACATATTATAACACATTATAACACATTATAACATAACACATTATAACACATTATAACATAACACATTATAACACATTATAACATATAACACATTATAACACATTATAACATATTATAACACATTATAACACATTATAACATAACATAACATATTATAACACATTATATCATAACACATTATAACACATTATAACACATTATAACATATTATAACACATTATAACACATTATAACACATTATAACACATTATAACATATTATAACACATTATAACACATTATAACATAACATAACATATTATAACACATTATATCATAACACATTATAACATATTATAACACATTATAACACATTATAACACATTATAACACATTATAACACATTATAACATATTATAACACATTATATCATAACACATTATAACATATTATAACACATTATAACACATTATAACACATTATAACACATTATAACACATTATAACACATTATAACATAACATAACATATTATAACATAACACATTATAACATAACACATTATAACATATTATAACACATTATAACACATTATAACACATTATAACACATTATAACACATTATAACATATTATAACACATTATAGCATAACACATTATAGCATATTATAACACATTATAACACATGATAACACATGATAACATAACACATTATAACACATTATAACATAACACATTATAACACATTATAACACAACACATTATAACACATTATAACATAACACATTATAACACATTATAACACATTATAACACATTATAACATAACACATTATAACACATTATAACATAACACATTATAACACATTATAACACATGATAACATAACACATTATAACACATTATAACACATTATAACATAACACATTATAACACATTATAACACATTATAACACATTATAACATAACACATTATAACACATTATAATATAACACATTATAAAACATTATAACATATTATAGCATAACACATTATAACACATTATAACACATAACACACTATAACATAACACATAACACATCATAACACATTATAACATAGAAATAAATAATATAATGTTATAACATATTATCGCATTATAACACATTATAACATATTATATTATAACATAACATATTATAACACATTATAACACATTATAACATAACACATTATAACATAACACATCATAACACATTATAACACATTATAACACATTATAACACATTATAACATAACACATTATAACATAACACATTATAACACACTATAACATAACACATTATAACACACTATAACACAACACATAACACATTATAACATATTATAGCATAACACATTATAACACATAACACATTATAACATATTATAGCATAACACATTATAACACATAACACATTATAACATATTATAGCATAACACATTATAACATAACACATAACACATTATAACACATAGCATAATACATTATAGCACATTATAGCGTAACATATTATAACACATTATAGTGTAACACATTATAGCACATTATAGCATAACATATACGTCCACTCACTGTCAACTGCATTTATTTTCAGCAAATGTAAATATTTGTATGAACATAACAAGATTCAACAACTGAGACATAAACTGAACAAGTTCCACAGACATGTGACTAACAGAATTGGAATAATGTGTCCCTGAGCAAAGGGGAGGTCAAAATCAAAAGTAACAGTCGGTATCTGGTGTGGCCACCAGCTGCATTAAGTACTGCAGTGCATCTCCTCCTCATGGACTGCACCAGATTTGCCCATTCTTGCTGTGAGATGTTACCCCACTCTTCCACCAAGACACCTGCAAGTTCCAGGACATTTCTGGGGGGAATGGCCCTAGCCCTCACCCTCCGATCCAACAGGTCCCAGACGTGCTCAATGGGATTAAGATCCAGGCTCTTCGCTGACCATGGCAGAACACTGACATTCTTGTCTTGCAGGAAATCACGCACAGAACGAGCAGAGTACGGGCCTCAGTGTAACGCTCATTCCTTCGACGATAAACGTGAATCCGACCGTCACCCCTGGTGATACAAAACCGCGACTCATCAGTGAAGAGCACTTTTTGCCAGTCCTGTCTGGTTCAGCGACAGTGGGTTTGTGCCCATAGGCGACTTTGTTGCCGTTGATGTCTGGTGAGGACCTGCCTTACAACAGGCCTCAGTCCAGCCTCTCTCAGCCTATTGCGGACAGTCCGAGCACTGATGGAGGGATTGTGCGTTCCTGGTGTAACTTGGGCAGTTGTTGTTGCCATCCTGTACCTGTCCTGCAGGTGTGATGTTCGGATGTACCGATCCTGTGCAGGTGTTGTTATACATGGTCTGCCACTGGACAATCAGCTGTCCGTCCTGTCTCCCTGTAGCGCTGTCTTAGGTGTCTCACAGTACAGACATTGCAATTCATTGCCCTGGCCACATCTGCAGTCCTCATGCCTCTTTGCAGCATGTCTAAGACACGTTCACGCAGATGAGCAGAGACCCTGGGCAGCTTTCTTTTGGTGTTTTTCAGAGTCAGTAGAAAGGCCTCTTTAGTGTCCTAAGTTTTCATAACTGTGACCTTAATTGTCTACCGTCTGTAAGCTGTTAGTGTCTTAACGACCGTTCCACAGGTGCATGTTCATTAATTGTTTATGGTTCATTGAACAAGCATGGGAAACAGTGTTTAAACCCTTTACAATGAAGATCTGTGAAGTTATTTGTATTTTTACAAATGATCTTTATTTATTGTAACGTAACATTATAGCGTAACATATTATAACACATTATAACATATCATATGTTAATAAGACATTATAAAGTGTTGCACTTGCTTATATCAGCAATAAAGCAGCAATAATACCCTAAATCTTGAACTTTTTCTTTGAGTCTTTAGGCTTCAGAATGAATGCCTCCTCGTGGCCTATGTTCCTCCTGAGAACCCTGACTGGAGCAGAGATGGCACCAGCCACAGCTTTTAAAAAGGTCAAGGAAGAAAAATGGAACATTTCACATTGGACCTTAAAGCTGTACTGTATTGATTTACTGATCAATGATTTACGTGTGTGTATATAAACACATCTGTCTGGTCTGGACTAACAGATCTGTCTGGTCTGGACTAACAGAGAGTTCTCTGTGTGTGTGTGTATATATAAACAGATCTGTCTGGACTAACAGAGAGTTCTCTGTGTGTGTGTATATATAAACAGATCTGTCTGGACTAACAGAGAGTTCTCTGTGTGTGTGTATATATAAACAGATCTGTCTGGACTAACAGAGAGTTCTCTGTCTGTATATATAAACAGATCTGTCTGGACTAACAGAGTTCTCTGTGTGTGTATATAAACAGATCTGTCTGGTCTGGACTAACAGATCTGTCTGGTCTGGACTAACAGAGAGTTCTCTGTGTGTGTGTATATATAAACAGATCTGTCTGGACTAACAGAGAGTTCTCTGTCTGTATATATAAACAGATCTGTCTGGACTAACAGAGTTCTCTGTGTGTGTATATAAACAGATCTGTCTGGTCTGGACTAACAGATCTGTCTGGTCTGGACTAACAGAGAGTTCTCTGTGTGTATATAAATAGATCTGTCTGGTCTGGACTAACAGATCTGTCTGGTCTGGACTAACAGAGAGTTCTCTGTGTGTGTGTATATATAAACAGATCTGTCTGGACTAACAGAGAGTTCTCTGTCTGTATATATAAACAGATCTGTCTGGACTAACAGAGAGTTGTCTGTGTGTGTATATAAACAGATCTGTCTGGTCTGGACTAACAGAGAGTTCTCTGTGATTGTGTATATATAAACAGATCTGTCTGGACTAACAGAGAGTTCTCTGTCTGTATATATAAACAGATCTGTCTGGACTAACAGAGAGTTCTCTGTGTGTGTATATAAACAGATCTGTCTGGACTAACAGAGAGTTCTCTGTCTGTGTATATAAACAGATCTGTCTGGACTAACAGAGAGTCCTCTGTCTGTATATATAAACAGATCTGTCTGGACTAACAGAGAGTTCTCTGTGTGTGTATATAAACAGATCTGTCTGGACTAACAGAGAGTTCTCTGTCTGTGTATATAAACAGATCTGTCTGGACTAACAGAGTTCTCTGTGTGTGTTTATAAACAGACCTGTCTGGTCTGGACTAACAGAGAGTTCTCTGTGTGTGTTTATAAACAGACCTGTCTGGTCTGGACTAACAGAGAGTTCTCTGTGTGTGTGTGTATATAAACAGATCTGTCTGGTCTGGACTAACAGAGAGTTCTCTCTGTGTGTATATAGACAGATCTGTCTGGTCTGGACTAACAGAGTTCTCTGTGTATGTATATAAACAGATCTGGACTAACAGAGACTTCTCTGTGTGTATATATAAACAGATCTGTCTGGACCAACAGAGACTTCTCTGTGTGTATATATAAACAGATCTGTCTGGTCTGGACTAACAGAGAGTTCTCTGTGTGTGTATATAAACAGATCTGTCTGGTCTGGACTAACAGAGTTCTCTGTGTGTGTGTATATATATACAGATCTGTCTGGACTAACAGAGAGTTCTCTGTGTGTGTTTGTATATAAACAGATCTGTCTGGACTAACAGAGAGTTCTCTGTGTGTTTATAAACAGATCTGTCTGGTCTGGACTAACAGAGAGTTCTCTGTGTGTGTTTGTATATAAACAGATCTGTCTGGTCTGGACTAACAGAGAGTTCTCTGTGTGTGTTTGTATATAAACAGATCTGTCTGGTCTGGACTAACAGAGTTCTCTGTGTGTAGGAACCCTCCAAACCCTCCCAGAACCTCTTTAAACCTGGGATGAAGCTAGAAGCAGTTGACAAGAAGAACCCCTACCTGATCTGCCCGGCAACCATCGGAGAGGTCAAAGGTAACAATATATTTTTTAATTTAACCCACCTTTACCCCATCTCTTTGGAGGACAACTTCATAACTGTAACGCTATAATGTGTTTTATTTACTGTAACAATTGTTCCTTTGTTCCCTATTTGTCGTGTGGTTGATGTATCTCCTGCTACGTCTTACTGTTTGTTATTGTAATCTTTATTTTTAGGTGATGAGATCTTTGTGATGTTTGACGGCTGGAGAGGGGCCTTCGACTACTGGTGCCAGTTTGACTCCAGAGACATATTCCCTGTAGGATGGTGTTCTCTGACCAGGCATAGCATCCAGCCTCCTGGCAACTTCTGTAAGTACCTCAACCTCACCACTAGAGGACAGCAGAGCCCTGCTTTCTGATGCTTTTGGCCTGTTCGTCTGTCACCACTGGGTGCTGCTGGCCCATGGTTTCTTTCTGAAGCTGCCTGAATGAGCAGAGCTGGATGAGAAAAACAAACTGTTTCTTTCTGTGAGAATTTCACTGGCTGTTTTCCCTTATTTCCTGTGTTATTTCATGTATATTTGACTAAAATACAACCTGTGTGTTTACTACAATTAGTACCTTTCCACTGGTAATAATATTCCTCAATGTGTTCTGGTGTGTACAGTTCAAGCAGGATTGTCCTTCCACACATTGCATTTGGGTCTAGTTTGCTTGTAAAAAGCCAAGATATATATATATATATATATCATTATTTTGTATTACATTTTTTTAAATTATTATTATTTTTTGACAGGTTAAGATCATTTTCTGATTCAAGTTAATCATTGAAAATATGTGATTCATAACATCTTCCTTAATGTGTTTTCTGTTTAACACTCTACTGCACACAACCTTTTTACCCCCATACACATGACAATATGAGATGACATGTGTGTAAACAAGCCAATGAGGTGCAGAAGTTGGTATGACATCAATTGGGGGCGGGACCTTCTTTCAGGAAGCAGAGCGAGCTGAGGGCATGGTGTGAGTGAAGGGGACAATGCATTTAATTATTTTACATGTTTATATAGAGACAATAAAAACATGTACTTGTGTAGGAACCTCTAAAGGAGAATATTTGACAGGTTTCAAACACTTTAGTTTTTATATTTATTTAAAAAATGAAATGTTCTTTTTTTAGCCTCAGGGCAACATTGTGCAGTCGGGCTACTTTTCTTTTTGCCTCAGGGCAACATTGTGCAATCGGGCTACTTTTCTTTTTGCCTCAGGGCAACATTGTGCAATCGGGCTACTTTTCTTTTTAGCCTCAGGGCAACATTGTGCAATCGGGCTACTTTTCTTTTGCCTCAGGGCAACATTGTGCAATCGGGCTACTTTTCTTTTTGCCTCAGGGCAACATTGTGCAATCGGGCTACTTTTCCTTTTGCCTCAGGGCAACATTGTGCAATCGGGCTACTTTTCTTTTTGCCTCAGGGCAACATTGTGCAATCGGGCTACTTTTCTTTTTGCCTCAGGGCAACATTGTGCAATCGGGCTACTTTTCTTTTAGCCTCAGGGCAACATTGTGCAATCGGGCTACTTTTCTTTTTGCCTCAGGGCAACATTGTGCAATCGGGCTACTTTTCTTTTTGCCTCAGGGCAACATTGTGCAATCGGGCTACTTTTCCTTTTGCCTCAGGGCAACATTGTGCAATCGGGCTACTTTTCTTTTTGCCTCAGGGCAACATTGTGCAATCGGGCTACTTTTCTTTTTGCCTCAGGGCAACATTGTGCAGTCGGGCTACTTTTCTTTTAGCCTCAGGGCAACATTGTGCACTCGGGCTACTTTTCTTTTTGCCTCAGGGCAACATTGTGCACTCGGGCTACTTTTCTTTTAGCCTCAGGGCAACATTGTGCAGTCGGGCTACTTTTCTTTTAGCCTCAGGGCAACATTGTGCAGTCGGGCTACTTTTCTTTTAGCCTCAGGGCAACATTGTGCAGTCGGGCTACTTTTCTTTTAGCCTCAGGGCAACATTGTGCAGTCGGGCTACTTTTCTTTTGGCCTCAGGGCAACATTGTGCAGTCGGTCTACTTTTCTTTTTGCCTCAGGGCAACAACATTCCCAATGAAAGACATGTAAAATGGCCTTGGACAATGTTTTGGCCAACAGATCCACTGACATTCACCGGCAGTGGACACAGAGACGCTCCATTCTAGCCTAATCTGATAGAGAGGGCCGTGAACTTTAGGACAATGACAGTTAGCTTTTCATTTTTCGAATGAAAAGAGTCCTTTGTACTACGTTCCCCTTAATCTGTTGTTGGTCTTAAACATTAGTTTCAAGTTCTATTCTGTCTTTTAAAAATTTAAAAAATTTAATACATTATCAATACAATTATAAATACATTATCAAAAAGCATAAAACTTCCCCCAAAAATAGTCTGAAATATTTGTAGTAATGAACAACCAGATGGTGTGACGTACAGGGTTAATCCTTCATCAAGTCTTACAGTAGCAGCTGGCAGTACAGGGTTAATCCTTCATCAAGTCTTACAGTAGCAGCTGGCAGTACAGGGTTAATCCTTCATCAAGTCTTACAGTAGCAGCTGGCAGTACAGGGTTAATCCTTCATCAAGTCTTACAGTAGCAGCTGGCAGTACAGGGTTAATCCTTCATCAAGTCTTACAGTAGCAGCTGGCAGTACAGGGTTAATCCTTCATCAAGTCTTACAGTAGCAGCTGGCAGTACAGGGTTAATCCTTCATCAAGTCTTACAGTAGCAACTGGCAGTACAGGGTTAATCCTTCATCAAGTCTTACAGTAGCAGCTGGCAGTACAGGGTTAATCCTTCATCAAGTCTTACAGTAGCAGCTGGCAGTACAGGGTTAATCCTTCATCAAGTCTTACAGTAGCAGCTGGCAGTACAGGGTTAATCCTTCATCTGGTCTTACAGTAGCAGCTGGCAGTACAGGGTTAAACCTTCATCAAGTTTTACAGTAGCAGCTGGCAGTACAGGGTTAATCCTTCATCAAGTCTTACAGTAGCAGCTGGCAGTACAGGGTTAATCCTTCATCAAGTCTTACAGTAGCAGCTGGCAGTACAGGGTTAATCCTTCATCAAGTCTTACAGTAGCAGCTGGCAGTACAGGGTTAATCCTTCATCAAGTCTTACAGTAGCAGCTGGCAGTACAGGGTTAATCCTTCATCAAGTCTTACAGTAGCAGCTGGCAGTACAGGGTTAATCCTTCATCAAGTCTTACAGTAGCAGCTGGCAGTACAGGGTTAATCCTTCATCAAGTCTTACAGTAGCAGCTGGCAGTACAGGGTTAATCCTTCATCAAGTCTTACAGTAGCAGCTGGCAGTACAGGGTTAATCCTTCATCAAGTCTTACAGTAGCAGCTGGCAGTACAGGGTTAATCCTTCATCAAGTCTTACAGTAGCAGCTGGCAGTACAGGGTTAATCCTTCATCAAGTCTTACAGTAGCAGCTGGCAGTACAGGGTTAATCCTTCATCAAGTCTTACAGTAGCAGCTGGCAGTACAGGGTTAATCCTTCATCAAGTCTTACAGTAGCAGCTGGCAGTACGGGGTTAATCCTTCATCAAGTCTTACAGTAGCAGCTGGCAGTACGGGGTTAATCCTTCATCAAGTCTTACAGTAGCAGCTGGCAGTACGGGGTTAATCCTTCATCAAGTTTTACAGTACCAGCTGGCAGTACGGGGTTAATCCTTCATCAAGTCTTACAGTAGCAGCTGGCAGTACGGGGTTAATCCTTCATCAAGTTTTACAGTAGCAGCTGGCAGTACGGGGTTAATCCTTCATCAAGTCTTACAGTAGCAGCTGGCAGTACGGGGTTAATCCTTCATCAAGTTTTACAGTAGCAGCTGGCAGTACGGGGTTAATCCTTCATCAAGTCTTACAGTAGCAGCTGGCAGTACAGGGTTAATCCTTCATCAAGTCTTACAGTAGCAGCTGGCAGTACAGGGTTAATCCTTCATCAAGTCTTACAGTAGCAGCTGGCAGTACAGGGTTAATCCTTCATCAAGTCTTACAGTAGCAGCTGGCAGTACAGGGTTAATCCTTCATCAAGTTTTACAGTAGCAGCTGGCAGTACAGGGTTAATCCTTCATCAAGTCTTACAGTAGCAGCTGGCAGTACAGGGTTAATCCTTCATCAAGTCCTACAGTAGCAGCTGGCAGTACAGGGTTAATCCTTCATCAAGTCTTACAGTAGCAGCTGGCAGTACAGGGTTAATCCTTCATCAAGTCTTACAGTAGCAGCTGGCAGTACGGGGTTAATCCTTCATCAAGTCTTACAGTAGCAGCTGGCAGTACGGGGTTAATCCTTCATCTGGTTTTACAGTAGCAGCTGGCAGTACAGGGTTAAACCTTCATCTGGTTTTACAGTAGCAGCTGGCAGTACAGGGTTAATCCTTCATCAAGTCTTACAGTAGCAGCTGGCAGTACAGGGTTAATCCTTCATCAAGTCTTACAGTAGCAACTGGCAGTACAGGGTTAATCCTTCATCAAGTCTTACAGTAGCAGCTGGCAGTACAGGGTTAATCCTTCATCAAGTCTTACAGTAGCAGCTGGCAGTACAGGGTTAATCCTTCATCAAGTCTTACAGTAGCAGCTGGCAGTACAGGGTTAATCCTTCATCTGGTCTTACAGTAGCAGCTGGCAGTACAGGGTTAAACCTTCATCAAGTTTTACAGTAGCAGCTGGCAGTACAGGGTTAATCCTTCATCAAGTCTTACAGTAGCAGCTGGCAGTACAGGGTTAATCCTTCATCAAGTCTTACAGTAGCAGCTGGCAGTACAGGGTTAATCCTTCATCAAGTCTTACAGTAGCAGCTGGCAGTACAGGGTTAATCCTTCATCAAGTCTTACAGTAGCAGCTGGCAGTACAGGGTTAATCCTTCATCAAGTCTTACAGTAGCAGCTGGCAGTACAGGGTTAATCCTTCATCAAGTCTTACAGTAGCAGCTGGCAGTACAGGGTTAATCCTTCATCAAGTCTTACAGTAGCAGCTGGCAGTACAGGGTTAATCCTTCATCAAGTCTTACAGTAGCAGCTGGCAGTACAGGGTTAATCCTTCATCAAGTCTTACAGTAGCAGCTGGCAGTACAGGGTTAATCCTTCATCAAGTCTTACAGTAGCAGCTGGCAGTACAGGGTTAATCCTTCATCAAGTCTTACAGTAGCAGCTGGCAGTACAGGGTTAATCCTTCATCAAGTCTTACAGTAGCAGCTGGCAGTACAGGGTTAATCCTTCATCAAGTCTTACAGTAGCAGCTGGCAGTACAGGGTTAATCCTTCATCAAGTCTTACAGTAGCAGCTGGCAGTACGGGGTTAATCCTTCATCAAGTCTTACAGTAGCAGCTGGCAGTACGGGGTTAATCCTTCATCAAGTCTTACAGTAGCAGCTGGCAGTACGGGGTTAATCCTTCATCAAGTTTTACAGTACCAGCTGGCAGTACGGGGTTAATCCTTCATCAAGTCTTACAGTAGCAGCTGGCAGTACGGGGTTAATCCTTCATCAAGTTTTACAGTAGCAGCTGGCAGTACGGGGTTAATCCTTCATCAAGTCTTACAGTAGCAGCTGGCAGTACAGGGTTAATCCTTCATCAAGTCTTACAGTAGCAGCTGGCAGTACAGGGTTAATCCTTCATCAAGTCTTACAGTAGCAGCTGGCAGTACAGGGTTAATCCTTCATCAAGTCTTACAGTAGCAGCTGGCAGTACAGGGTTAATCCTTCATCAAGTCTTACAGTAGCAGCTGGCAGTACAGGGTTAATCCTTCATCAAGTCTTACAGTAGCAGCTGGCAGTACAGGGTTAATCCTTCATCAAGTCTTACAGTAGCAGCTGGCAGTACGGGGTTAATCCTTCATCAAGTCTTACAGTAGCAGCTGGCAGTACGGGGTTAATCCTTCATCAAGTCTTACAGTAGCAGCTGGCAGTACGGGGTTAATCCTTCATCAAGTTTTACAGTACCAGCTGGCAGTACGGGGTTAATCCTTCATCAAGTCTTACAGTAGCAGCTGGCAGTACGGGGTTAATCCTTCATCAAGTTTTACAGTAGCAGCTGGCAGTACGGGGTTAATCCTTCATCAAGTCTTACAGTAGCAGCTGGCAGTACAGGGTTAATCCTTCATCAAGTCTTACAGTAGCAGCTGGCAGTACAGGGTTAATCCTTCATCAAGTCTTACAGTAGCAGCTGGCAGTACAGGGTTAATCCTTCATCAAGTCTTACAGTAGCAGCTGGCAGTACAGGGTTAATCCTTCATCAAGTTTTACAGTAGCAGCTGGCAGTACAGGGTTAATCCTTCATCAAGTCTTACAGTAGCAGCTGGCAGTACAGGGTTAATCCTTCATCAAGTCCTACAGTAGCAGCTGGCAGTACAGGGTTAATCCTTCATCAAGTCTTACAGTAGCAGCTGGCAGTACAGGGTTAATCCTTCATCAAGTCTTACAGTAGCAGCTGGCAGTACGGGGTTAATCCTTCATCAAGTCTTACAGTAGCAGCTGGCAGTACGGGGTTAATCCTTCATCTGGTTTTACAGTAGCAGCTGGCAGTACAGGGTTAAACCTTCATCTGGTTTTACAGTAGCAGCTGGCAGTACAGGGTTAATCCTTCATCAAGTCTTACAGTAGCAGCTGGCAGTACAGGGTTAATCCTTCATCAAGTCTTACAGTAGCAGCTGGCAGTACAGGGTTAATCCTTCATCAAGTCTTACAGTAGCAGCTGGCAGTACAGGGTTAATCCTTCATCAAGTCTTACAGTAGCAGCTGGCAGTACAGGGTTAATCCTTCATCAAGTCTTACAGTAGCAGCTGGCAGTACAGGGTTAATCCTTCATCAAGTCTTACAGTAGCAGCTGGCAGTACAGGGTTAATCCTTCATCAAGTCTTACAGTAGCAGCTGGCAGTACAGGGTTAATCCTTCATCAAGTCTTACAGTAGCAGCTGGCAGTACAGGGTTAATCCTTCATCAAGTCTTACAGTAGCAACTGGCAGTACAGGGTTAATCCTTCATCAAGTCTTACAGTAGCAGCTGGCAGTACAGGGTTAATCCTTCATCAAGTCTTACAGTAGCAGCTGGCAGTACAGGGTTAATCCTTCATCAAGTCTTACAGTAGCAGCTGGCAGTACAGGGTTAATCCTTCATCTGGTCTTACAGTAGCAGCTGGCAGTACAGGGTTAAACCTTCATCAAGTTTTACAGTAGCAGCTGGCAGTACAGGGTTAATCCTTCATCAAGTCTTACAGTAGCAGCTGGCAGTACAGGGTTAATCCTTCATCAAGTCTTACAGTAGCAGCTGACAGTACAGGGTTAATCCTTCATCAAGTCTTACAGTAGCAGCTGGCAGTACAGGGTTAATCCTTCATCAAGTCTTACAGTAGCAGCTGGCAGTACAGGGTTAATCCTTCATCAAGTCTTACAGTAGCAGCTGGCAGTACAGGGTTAATCCTTCATCAAGTCTTACAGTAGCAGCTGGCAGTACAGGGTTAATCCTTCATCAAGTTTTACAGTACCAGCTGGCAGTACGGGGTTAATCCTTCATCAAGTCTTACAGTAGCAGCTGGCAGTACGGGGTTAATCCTTCATCAAGTTTTACAGTAGCAGCTGGCAGTACGGGGTTAATCCTTCATCAAGTCTTACAGTAGCAGCTGGCAGTACAGGGTTAATCCTTCATCAAGTCTTACAGTAGCAGCTGGCAGTACAGGGTTAATCCTTCATCAAGTCTTACAGTAGCAGCTGGCAGTACAGGGTTAATCCTTCATCAAGTCTTACAGTAGCAGCTGGCAGTACAGGGTTAATCCTTCATCAAGTTTTACAGTAGCAGCTGGCAGTACAGGGTTAATCCTTCATCAAGTCTTACAGTAGCAGCTGGCAGTACAGGGTTAATCCTTCATCAAGTCCTACAGTAGCAGCTGGCAGTACAGGGTTAATCCTTCATCAAGTCTTACAGTAGCAGCTGGCAGTACAGGGTTAATCCTTCATCAAGTCTTACAGTAGCAGCTGGCAGTACGGGGTTAATCCTTCATCAAGTCTTACAGTAGCAGCTGGCAGTACGGGGTTAATCCTTCATCTGGTTTTACAGTAGCAGCTGGCAGTACAGGGTTAAACCTTCATCTGGTTTTACAGTAGCAGCTGGCAGTACAGGGTTAATCCTTCATCAAGTCTTACAGTAGCAGCTGGCAGTACAGGGTTAATCCTTCATCAAGTCTTACAGTAGCAGCTGGCAGTACAGGGTTAATCCTTCATCAAGTCTTACAGTAGCAGCTGGCAGTACAGGGTTAATCCTTCATCAAGTCTTACAGTAGCAGCTGGCAGTACAGGGTTAATCCTTCATCAAGTCTTACAGTAGCAGCTGGCAGTACAGGGTTAATCCTTCATCAAGTCTTACAGTAGCAGCTGGCAGTACAGGGTTAATCCTTCATCAAGTCTTACAGTAGCAGCTGGCAGTACAGGGTTAATCCTTCATCAAGTCTTACAGTAGCAACTGGCAGTACAGGGTTAATCCTTCATCAAGTCTTACAGTAGCAGCTGGCAGTACAGGGTTAATCCTTCATCAAGTCTTACAGTAGCAGCTGGCAGTACAGGGTTAATCCTTCATCAAGTCTTACAGTAGCAGCTGGCAGTACAGGGTTAATCCTTCATCTGGTCTTACAGTAGCAGCTGGCAGTACAGGGTTAAACCTTCATCAAGTTTTACAGTAGCAGCTGGCAGTACAGGGTTAATCCTTCATCAAGTCTTACAGTAGCAGCTGGCAGTACAGGGTTAATCCTTCATCAAGTCTTACAGTAGCAGCTGGCAGTACAGGGTTAATCCTTCATCAAGTCTTATAGTAGCAGCTGGCAGTACAGGGTTAATCCTTCATCAAGTCTTACAGTAGCAGCTGGCAGTACAGGGTTAATCCTTCATCAAGTCTTACAGTAGCAGCTGGCAGTACAGGGTTAATCCTTCATCAAGTCTTACAGTAGCAGCTGGCAGTACAGGGTTAATCCTTCATCAAGTCTTACAGTAGCAGCTGGCAGTACGGGGTTAATCCTTCATCAAGTCTTACAGTAGCAGCTGGCAGTACGGGGTTAATCCTTCATCAAGTCTTACAGTAGCAGCTGGCAGTACGGGGTTAATCCTTCATCAAGTTTTACAGTACCAGCTGGCAGTACGGGGTTAATCCTTCATCAAGTCTTACAGTAGCAGCTGGCAGTACGGGGTTAATCCTTAATCAAGTTTTACAGTAGCAGCTGGCAGTACGGGGTTAATCCTTCATCAAGTCTTACAGTAGCAGCTGGCAGTACGGGGTTAATCCTTCATCAAGTCTTACAGTAGCAGCTGGCAGTACAGGGTTAATCCTTCATCAAGTCTTACAGTAGCAGCTGGCAGTACAGGGTTAATCCTTCATCAAGTCTTACAGTAGCAGCTGGCAGTACAGGGTTAATCCTTCATCAAGTTTTACAGTAGCAGCTGGCAGTACAGGGTTAATCCTTCATCAAGTCTTACAGTAGCAGCTGGCAGTACAGGGTTAATCCTTCATCAAGTCTTACAGTAGCAGCTGACAGTACAGGGTTAATCCTTCATCAAGTCTTACAGTAGCAGCTGGCAGTACAGGGTTAATCCTTCATCAAGTCTTACAGTAGCAGCTGGCAGTACAGGGTTAATCCTTCATCAAGTCTTACAGTAGCAGCTGGCAGTACAGGGTTAATCCTTCATCAAGTCTTACAGTAGCAGCTGGCAGTACAGGGTTAATCCTTCATCAAGTCTTACAGTAGCAGCTGGCAGTACAGGGTTAATCCTTCATCAAGTCTTACAGTAGCAGCTGGCAGTACAGGGTTAATCCTTCATCAAGTCTTACAGTAGCAGCTGGCAGTACAGGGTTAATCCTTCATCAAGTCTTACAGTAGCAGCTGGCAGTACAGGGTTAATCCTTCATCAAGTCTTACAGTAGCAGCTGGCAGTACAGGGTTAATCCTTCATCAAGTCTTACAGTAGTAGCTGGCAGTACAGGGTTAATCCTTCATCAAGTCTTACAGTAGCAGCTGGCAGTACAGGGTTAATCCTTCATCAAGTCTTACAGTAGCAGCTGGCAGTACAGGGTTAATCCTTCATCAAGTCTTACAGTAGCAGCTGGCAGTACAGGGTTAATCCTTCATCAAGTCTTACAGTAGCAGCTGGCAGTACGGGGTTAATCCTTCATCAAGTCTTACAGTAGCAGCTGGCAGTACGGGGTTAATCCTTCATCAAGTCTTACAGTAGCAGCTGGCAGTACGGGGTTAATCCTTCATCAAGTTTTACAGTACCAGCTGGCAGTACGGGGTTAATCCTTCATCAAGTCTTACAGTAGCAGCTGGCAGTACGGGGTTAATCCTTCATCAAGTTTTACAGTAGCAGCTGGCAGTACGGGGTTAATCCTTCATCAAGTCTTACAGTAGCAGCTGGCAGTACGGGGTTAATCCTTCATCAAGTCTTACAGTAGCAGCTGGCAGTACAGGGTTAATCCTTCATCAAGTCTTACAGTAGCAGCTGGCAGTACAGGGTTAATCCTTCATCAAGTCTTACAGTAGCAGCTGGCAGTACAGGGTTAATCCTTCATCAAGTTTTACAGTAGCAGCTGGCAGGACAGGGTTAATCCTTCATCAAGTCTTACAGTAGCAGCTGGCAGTACAGGGTTAATCCTTCATCAAGTCCTACAGTAGCAGCTGGCAGTACAGGGTTAATCCTTCATCAAGTCTTACAGTAGCAGCTGGCAGTACAGGGTTAATCCTTCATCAAGTCTTACAGTAGCAGCTGGCAGTACGGGGTTAATCCTTCATCAAGTCTTACAGTAGCAGCTGGCAGTACGGGGTTAATCCTTCATCTGGTTTTACAGTAGCAGCTGGCAGTACAGGGTTAAACCTTCATCTGGTTTTACAGTAGCAGCTGGCAGTACAGGGTTAATCCTTCATCAAGTCTTACAGTAGCAGCTGGCAGTACAGGGTTAATCCTTCATCAAGTCTTACAGTAGCAGCTGGCAGTACAGGGTTAATCCTTCATCAAGTCTTACAGTAGCAGCTGGCAGTACAGGGTTAATCCTTCATCAAGTCTTACAGTAGCAGCTGGCAGTACAGGGTTAATCCTTCATCAAGTCTTACAGTAGCAGCTGGCAGTACAGGGTTAATCCTTCATCAAGTCTTACAGTAGCAGCTGGCAGTACAGGGTTAATCCTTCATCAAGTCTTACAGTAGCAGCTGGCAGTACAGGGTTAATCCTTCATCAAGTCTTACAGTAGCAGCTGGCAGTACAGGGTTAATCCTTCATCAAGTCTTACAGTAGCAGCTGGCAGTACAGGGTTAATCCTTCATCAAGTCTTACAGTAGCAACTGGCAGTACAGGGTTAATCCTTCATCAAGTCTTACAGTAGCAGCTGGCAGTACAGGGTTAATCCTTCATCAAGTCTTACAGTAGCAGCTGGCAGTACAGGGTTAATCCTTCATCAAGTCTTACAGTAGCAGCTGGCAGTACAGGGTTAATCCTTCATCAAGTCTTACAGTAGCAGCTGGCAGTACAGGGTTAATCCTTCATCAAGTCTTACAGTAGCAGCTGGCAGTACAGGGTTAATCCTTCATCAAGTCTTACAGTAGCAGCTGGCAGTACAGGGTTAATCCTTCATCAAGTCTTACAGTAGCAGCTGGCAGTACAGGGTTAATCCTTCATCAATCTTACAGTAGCAGCTGGCAGTACAGGATTAATCCTTCATCAAGTCTTACAGTAGCAGATGGCAGTACAGGGTTAATCCTTCATCAAGTCTTACAGTAGCAGATGGCAGTACAGGGTTAATCCTTCATCAAGTCTTACAGTAGCAGATGGCAGTACAGGGTTAATCCTTCATCAAGTCTTACAGTAGCAGCTGGCAGTACAGGGTTAATCCTTCATCAAGTCTTACAGTAGCAGCTGGCAGTACAGGGTTAATCCTTCATCAAGTCTTACAGTAGCAGCTGGCAGTACAGGGTTAATCCTTCATCAAGTCTTACAGTAGCAGCTGGCAGTACAGGGTTAATCCTTCATCAAGTCTTACAGTAGCAACTGGCAGTACAGGGTTAATCCTTCATCAAGTCTTACAGTAGCAGCTGGCAGTACAGGGTTAATCCTTCATCAAGTCTTACAGTAGCAGCTGGCAGTACAGGGTTAATCCTTCATCAAGTCTTACAGTAGCAGCTGGCAGTACAGGGTTAATCCTTCATCAAGTCTTACAGTAGCAGCTGGCAGTACAGGGTTAATCCTTCATCAAGTCTTACAGTAGCAGCTGGCAGTACAGGGTTAATCCTTCATCAAGTCTTACAGTAGCAGCTGGCAGTACAGGGTTAATCCTTCATCAAGTCTTACAGTAGCAGCTGGCAGTACGGGGTTAATCCTTCATCAAGTTTTACAGTACCAGCTGGCAGTACAGGGTTAATCCTTCATCAAGTCTTACAGTAGCAGCTGGCAGTACAGGGTTAATCCTTCATCAAGTCTTACAGTAGCAGCTGGCAGTACAGGGTTAATCCTTCATCTGGTCTTACAGTAGCAGCTGGCAGTACAGGGTTAAACCTTCATCAAGTTTTACAGTAGCAGCTGGCAGTACAGGGTTAATCCTTCATCAAGTCTTACAGTAGCAGCTGGCAGTACAGGGTTAATCCTTCATCAAGTCTTACAGTAGCAGCTGGCAGTACAGGGTTAATCCTTCATCAAGTCTTACAGTAGCAGCTGGCAGTACAGGGTTAATCCTTCATCAAGTCTTACAGTAGCAGCTGGCAGTACAGGGTTAATCCTTCATCAAGTCTTACAGTAGCAGCTGGCAGTACAGGGTTAATCCTTCATCAAGTCTTACAGTAGCAGCTGGCAGTACAGGGTTAATCCTTCATGAAGTCTTACAGTAGCAGCTGGCAGTACAGGCTTAATCCTTCATCAAGTCTTACAGTAGCAGCTGGCAGTACAGGGTTAATCCTTCATCAAGTCTTACAGTAGCAGCTGGCAGTACAGGGTTAATCCTTCATCAAGTCTTACAGTAGCAGCTGGCAGTACAGGGTTAATCCTTCATCAAGTCTTACAGTAGCAGCTGGCAGTACAGGGTTAATCCTTCATCAAGTCTACAGTAGCAGCTGGCAGTACAGGGTTAATCCTCATCAAGTCTTACAGTAGCAGCTGGCAGTACAGGGTTAATCCTTCATCAAGTCTTACAGTAGCAGCTGGCAGTACAGGGTTAATCCTTCATCAAGTCTTACAGTAGCAGCTGGCAGTACAGGGTTAATCCTTCATCAAGTCTTACAGTAGCAGCTGGCAGTACAGGGTTAATCCTTCATCAAGTCTTACAGTAGCAGCTGGCAGTACAGGGTTAATCCTTCATCAAGTCTTACAGTAGCAGCTGGCAGTACGGGGTTAATCCTTCATCAAGTCTTACAGTAGCAGCTGGCAGTACGGGGTTAATCCTTCATCAAGTTTTACAGTACCAGCTGGCAGTACGGGGTTAATCCTTCATCAAGTCTTACAGTAGCAGCTGGCAGTACGGGGTTAATCCTTCATCAAGTTTTACAGTAGCAGCTGGCAGTACGGGGTTAATCCTTCATCAAGTCTTACAGTAGCAGCTGGCAGTACAGGGTTAAGCCTTCATCAAGTTTTACAGTAGCAGCTGGCAGTACAGGGTTAATCCTTCATCAAGTCTTACAGTAGCAGCTGGCAGTACAGGGTTAATCCTTCATCAAGTCTTACAGTAGCAGCTGGCAGTACAGGGTTAATCCTTCATCAAGTTTTACAGTAGCAGCTGGCAGTACAGGGTTAATCCTTCATCAAGTCTTACAGTAGCAGCTGGCAGTACAGGGTTAATCCTTCATCAAGTCCTACAGTAGCAGCTGGCAGTACAGGGTTAATCCTTCATCAAGTCTTACAGTAGCAGCTGGCAGTACAGGGTTAATCCTTCATCAAGTCTTACAGTAGCAGCTGGCAGTACAGGGTTAAACCTTCATCAAGTTTTACAGTAGCAGCTGGCAGTACAGGGTTAATCCTTCATCAAGTCTTACAGTAGCAGCTGGCAGTACAGGGTTAATCCTTCATCAAGTCTTACAGTAGCAGCTGGCAGTACAGGGTTAATCCTTCATCAAGTCTTACAGTAGCAGCTGGCAGTACAGGGTTAATCCTTCATCAAGTCTTACAGTAGCAGCTGGCAGTACAGGGTTAATCCTTCATCAAGTCTTACAGTAGCAGCTGGCAGTACAGGGTTAATCCTTCATCAAGTCTTACAGTAGCAGCTGGCAGTACAGGGTTAATCCTTCATCAAGTCTTACAGTAGCAGCTGGCAGTACAGGGTTAATCCTTCATCAAGTCTTACAGTAGCAGCTGGCAGTACAGGGTTAATCCTTCATCAAGTCTTACAGTAGCAGCTGGCAGTACAGGGTTAATCCTTCATCAAGTCTTACAGTAGCAGCTGGCAGTACGGGGTTAATCCTTCATCAAGTCTTACAGTAGCAGCTGGCAGTACGGGGTTAATCCTTCATCTGGTTTTACAGTAGCAGCTGGCAGTGCAGGGTTAAACCTTCATCTGGTTTTACAGTAGCAGCTGGCAGTACAGGGTTAATCCTTCATCAAGTCTTACAGTAGCAGCTGGCAGTACAGGGTTAATCCTTCATCAAGTCTTACAGTAGCAGCTGGCAGTACAGGGTTAATCCTTCATCAAGTCTTACAGTAGCAGCTGGCAGTACAGGGTTAATCCTTCATCAAGTCTTACAGTAGCAGCTGGCAGTACAGGGTTAATCCTTCATCAAGTCTTACAGTAGCAGCTGGCAGTACAGGGTTAATCCTTCATCAAGTCTTACAGTAGCAGCTGGCAGTACGGGGTTAATCCTTCATCAAGTCTTACAGTAGCAGCTGGCAGTACGGGGTTAATCCTTCATCTGGTTTTACAGTAGCAGCTGGCAGTACAGGGTTAAACCTTCATCTGGTTTTACAGTAGCAGCTGGCAGTACAGGGTTAATCCTTCATCAAGTCTTACAGTAGCAGCTGGCAGTACAGGGTTAATCCTTCATCAAGTCTTACAGTAGCAGCTGGCAGTACAGGGTTAATCCTTCATCAAGTCTTACAGTAGCAGCTGGCAGTACAGGGTTAATCCTTCATCAAGTCTTACAGTAGCAGCTGGCAGTACAGGGTTAATCCTTCATCAAGTCTTACAGTAGCAGCTGGCAGTACAGGGTTAATCCTTCATCAAGTCTTACAGTAGCAGCTGGCAGTACGGGGTTAAT
This sequence comes from Oncorhynchus kisutch, assembly GCF_002021735.2. Classification (NCBI taxonomy): domain Eukaryota; kingdom Metazoa; phylum Chordata; class Actinopteri; order Salmoniformes; family Salmonidae; genus Oncorhynchus; species Oncorhynchus kisutch. The sequence goes on along the minus strand of NW_022261982.1, from coordinate 5,222,395 downwards.
CCTTCATCAAGTCTTACAGTAGCAGCTGGCAGTACGGGGTTAATCCTTCATCAAGTCTTACAGTAGCAGCTGGCAGTACGGGGTTAATCCTTCATCAAGTTTTACAGTACCAGCTGGCAGTACGGGGTTAATCCTTCATCAAGTCTTACAGTAGCAGCTGGCAGTACGGGGTTAATCCTTCATCAAGTTTTACAGTAGCAGCTGGCAGTACGGGGTTAATCCTTCATCAAGTCTTACAGTAGCAGCTGGCAGTACAGGGTTAATCCTTCATCAAGTTTTACAGTAGCAGCTGGCAGTACAGGGTTAATCCTTCATCAAGTCTTACAGTAGCAGCTGGCAGTACAGGGTTAATCCTTCATCAAGTCTTACAGTAGCAGCTGGCAGTACAGGGTTAATCCTTCATCAAGTTTTACAGTAGCAGCTGGCAGTACAGGGTTAATCCTTCATCAAGTCTTACAGTAGCAGCTGGCAGTACAGGGTTAATCCTTCATCAAGTCCTACAGTAGCAGCTGGCAGTACAGGGTTAATCCTTCATCAAGTCTTACAGTAGCAGCTGGCAGTACAGGGTTAATCCTTCATCAAGTCTTACAGTAGCAGCTGGCAGTACAGGGTTAAACCTTCATCAAGTTTTACAGTAGCAGCTGGCAGTACAGGGTTAATCCTTCATCAAGTCTTACAGTAGCAGCTGGCAGTACAGGGTTAATCCTTCATCAAGTCTTACAGTAGCAGCTGGCAGTACAGGGTTAATCCTTCATCAAGTCTTACAGTAGCAGCTGGCAGTACAGGGTTAATCCTTCATCAAGTCTTACAGTAGCAGCTGGCAGTACAGGGTTAATCCTTCATCAAGTCTTACAGTAGCAGCTGGCAGTACAGGGTTAATCCTTCATCAAGTCTTACAGTAGCAGCTGGCAGTACAGGGTTAATCCTTCATCAAGTCTTACAGTAGCAGCTGGCAGTACAGGGTTAATCCTTCATCAAGTCTTACAGTAGCAGCTGGCAGTACAGGGTTAATCCTTCATCAAGTCTTACAGTAGCAGCTGGCAGTACAGGGTTAATCCTTCATCAAGTCTTACAGTAGCAGCTGGCAGTACGGGGTTAATCCTTCATCAAGTCTTACAGTAGCAGCTGGCAGTACGGGGTTAATCCTTCATCTGGTTTTACAGTAGCAGCTGGCAGTACAGGGTTAAACCTTCATCTGGTTTTACAGTAGCAGCTGGCAGTACGGGGTTAATCCTTCATCAAGTCTTACAGTAGCAGCTGGCAGTACAGGGTTAATCCTTCATCAAGTCTTACAGTAGCAGCTGGCAGTACAGGGTTAATCCTTCATCAAGTCTTACAGTAGCAGCTGGCAGTACAGGGTTAATCCTTCATCAAGTCTTACAGTAGCAGCTGGCAGTACAGGGTTAATCCTTCATCAAGTCTTACAGTAGCAGCTGGCAGTACAGGGTTAATCCTTCATCAAGTCTTACAGTAGCAGCTGGCAGTACAGGGTTAATCCTTCATCAAGTCTTACAGTAGCAGCTGGCAGTACAGGGTTAATCCTTCATCAAGTCTTACAGTAGCAGCTGGCAGTACAGGGTTAATCCTTCATCAAGTCTTACAGTAGCAGCTGGCAGTACAGGGTTAATCCTTCATCAAGTCTTACAGTAGCAGCTGGCAGTACAGGGCTAATCCTTCATCAAGTCTTACAGTAGCAGCTGGCAGTACAGGGTTAATCCTTCATCAAGTCTTACAGTAGCAGCTGGCAGTACAGGGTTAATCCTTCATCAAGTCTTACAGTAGCAGCTGGCAGTACAGGGTTAATCCTTCATCAAGTCTTACAGTAGCAGCTGGCAGTACAGGGTTAATCCTTCATCAAGTCTTACAGTAGCAGCTGGCAGTACGGGGTTAATCCTTCATCTGGTTTTACAGTAGCAGCTGGCAGTACAGGGTTAATCCTTCATCTGGTTTTACAGTAGCAGCTGGCAGTACGGGGTTAATCCTTCATCAAGTCTTACAGTAGCAGCTGGCAGTACAGGGTTAATCCTTCATCAAGTCTTACAGTAGCAGCTGGCAGTACAGGGTTAATCCTTCATCAAGTCTTACAGTAGCAGCTGGCAGTACAGGGTTAATCCTTCATCAAGTCTTACAGTAGCAGCTGGCAGTACAGGGTTAATCCTTCATCAAGTCTTACAGTAGCAGCTGGCAGTACAGGGTTAATCCTTCATCAAGTCTTACAGTAGCAGCTGGCAGTACAGGGTTAATCCTTCATCAAGTCTTACAGTAGCAGCTGGCAGTACAGGGTTAATCCTTCATCAAGTCTTACAGTAGCAGCTGGCAGTACAGGGTTAATCCTTCATCAAGTCTTACAGTAGCAGCTGGCAGTACAGGGTTAATCCTTCATCAAGTCTTACAGTAGCAGCTGGCAGTACAGGGCTAATCCTTCATCAAGTCTTACAGTAGCAGCTGGCAGTACAGGGTTAATCCTTCATCAAGTCTTACAGTAGCAGCTGGCAGTACAGGGTTAATCCTTCATCAAGTCTTACAGTAGCAGCTGGCAGTACAGGGTTAATCCTTCATCAAGTCTTACAGTAGCAGCTGGCAGTACAGGGTTAATCCTTCATCAAGTCTTACAGTAGCAGCTGGCAGTACAGGGTTAATCCTTCATCTGGTTTTACAGTAGCAGCTGGTGTTGATTCTTAATGCTAGAATATAACATGTAGCTGTATAGTTTATACCTATTTGTTCATGTCAAGCTGTGACTAATTATTGTTCCTTCTCAGCATACCACAGGGTGTGTGTTGCTTTTAATAACCCTCTGATTGGTAAACCCTCTTAGTAAGGCTGATGATCAGTAGGCCTTTATTTCATCTATTGTACACAGACTTCCCTTGGGTTTCTTCAATTCCTCAACTTGACCCATTTTTTTCACAGAAATCTACCCATTTCTTAAATCATTTCTGGTTATTTTGAAGTAATTTGTTCTTAACACCAAAACAAACAAAAATAGAGAAGTAATTCACTCTTAATTCCATGACCAATGAAAGGGGTGTAACACAACGTTGACTCACCTGCCAATCATTTTTAAGTGTGTTTGTGAATGATTTCAGCTCAAACACACTTTCTTCCAGTGCAGGAAGAATATTGTTTTACCTTTTTATTTAATAGAGCCTGATTACCAGCCAGGGCCTGTCATCCCTGCTACATGGTAGTTTTGATAGGTGTTTAGCATACTTTACCTTTATTTAACTAGGCAAGTCAGTTAAGAACAAATTCTTATTTACAATGACGGCCTAGGAACAGTGGGTTAACTGCCTTGTTCAGGAGCAGAACGACAGATTTGTACCTTGTCAGCTCGGGGGTTTGAACTTGCAACCTTCCGGTTACTAGTCCACCGCTCTAACCACTATGCTACATCCTGCAGTTTTCTATACGCCACACTGTCTATCACTTTACTTAGAGAGTGTAAACAACTCTCCCAGTACAGCTTCATGATCTCCTGTGCTATAAAGCTCCACGCTGCTCTACAGCTCCGACAGGGGACTTGATATGGGGAGCAATAAGACTTCTGACAGAGCTTGTATCCCAAATAGCTCACTATTCCCTATATAGTGCACTGGTCAAAATGAGTGCACTATAAAGGGAATAGGGGGGTCATTTGGGATACGGTCTGTGACTGATGGTGGTAGTTATGTGTCTTTCAAACTGGCCTCAATCTGGTCCTCTTCCCCCGAGCCACTGGCATGTTTACAACTGTCTTCCTGTGTTTATTGTGTGTGTGTGTGTGTGTGTGTGTCTGTCATCTGTGTGTGTGTGTGTGTCTGTCATCTGTGTGTGTGTGTGTGTCTATTTGTCGTGTGTGTGTGTGTGTCTATTTGTCGTGTGTGTGTGTGTGTCTGTTTGTCATCTGTGTGTGTGTGTGTGTGTGTGTGTGTGTGTGTGTGTGTGTGTGTGTGTGTGTGTGTGTGTGTGTGTGCGTGTGTGTGTACCACGGTGTAGGTATAGAGAGGATATAGTAAGACGTGGAGATGGATGCATCTCTTCTCTCAGCAGAACTTTAACTGTTAGGAAACACACACTTCCTCCATCTCAGTATCAGTAACAGTCAGGGGGGGGGGGGTTTACTACCACCCTGTTCAGGCCAACAGCTCACATTTCTCTTACTGAAAAACGTATTTATCAGGCTTCAAATTTATATCTCTTTTGCTATGTTTTTTAAAGATGCAATATGCCTGGTTGCTAAAACTGTGAGTAGAATCATTGTAACGTCTAAAGAGCTGTGAGTAGAATCATTGTAACATCTAAAGAGCTGTGAGTAGAATCATTGTAACGTCTAAAGAGCTGTGAGTAGAATCATTGTACTGTCTAAAGAGCTGTGAGTAGAATCATTGTAACGTCTAAAGAGCTGTGAGTAGAATCATTGTAACGTCTAAAGAGCTGTGAGTAGAATCATTGTACTGTCTAAAGAGCTGTGAGTAGAATCATTGTAACGTCTAAAGAGCTGTGAGTAGAATCATTGTAACGTCTAAAGAGCTGTGAGTAGAATCATTGTAACGTCTAAAGAGCTGTGAGTAGAATCATTGTAACGTCTAAAGAGCTGTGAGTAGAATCATTGTAACGTCTAAAGAGCTGTGAGTAGAATCATTGTAACGTCTAAAGAGCTGTGAGTAGAATCATTGTAACGTCTAAAGAGCTGTGAGTAGAATCATTGTAACGTCTAAAGAGCTGTGAGTAGAATCATTGTAACGTCTAAAGAGCTGTGAGTAGAATCATTGTAACGTCTAAAGAGCTGTGAGTAGAATCATTGTAACGTCTAAAGAGCTGTGAGTAGAATCATTGTAACGTCTAAAGAGCTGTGAGTAGAATCATTGTAACGTCTAAAGAGCTGTGAGTAGAATCATTGTAACGTCTAAAGAGCTGTGAGTAGAATCATTGTAACGACTAAAGAGCTGTGAGTAGAATCATTGTAACGTCTAAAGAGCTGTGAGTAGAATCATTGTAACGTCTAAAGAGCTGTGAGTAGAATCATTGTAACGTCTAAAGAGCTGTGAGTAGAATCATTGTAACGTCTAAAGAGCTGTGAGTAGAATCATTGTAACGTCTAAAGAGCTGTGAGTAGAATCATTGTAACGTCTAAAGAGCTGTGAGTAGAATCATTGTAACGTCTAAAGAGCTGTGAGTAGAATCATTGTAACGTCTAAAGAGCTGTGAGTAGAATCATTGTAACGTCTAAAGAGCTGTGAGTAGAATCATTGTAACGTCTAAAGAGCTGTGAGTAGAATCATTGTAACGTCTAAAGAGCTGTGAGTAGAATCATTGTAACGACTAAAGAGCTGTGAGTAGAATCATTGTAACGTCTAAAGAGCTGTGAGTAGAATCATTGTAACGTCTAAAGAGCTGTGAGTAGAATCATTGTAACGTCTAAAGAGCTGTGAGTAGAATCATTGTAACGTCTAAAGAGCTGTGAGTAGAATCATTGTAACGTCTAAAGAGCTGTGAGTAGAATCATTGTAACGTCTAAAGAGCTGTGAGTAGAATCATTGTAACGTCTAAAGAGCTGTGAGTAGAATCATTGTAACGTCTAAAGAGCTGTGAGTAGAATCATTGTAACGTCTAAAGAGCTGTGAGTAGAATCATTGTAACGTCTAAAGAGCTGTGAGTAGAATCATTGTAACGTCTAAAGAGCTGTGAGTAGAATCATTGTAACGTCTAAAGAGCTGTGAGTAGAATCATTGTAACGTCTAAAGAGCTGTGAGTAGAATCATTGTAACGTCTAAAGAGCTGTGAGTAGAATCATTGTAACGTCTAAAGAGCTGTGAGTAGAATCATTGTAACGTCTAAAGAGCTGTGAGTAGAATCATTGTAACGTCTAAAGTGAATGTGAAACATATTTTCATTAAACAAACAGAACTGTATTTTCAGCAGTTTGAAGCTGGTGAAACAAAACCAGAAGTAATCGAGGCAAAACCAACATTTTTAAGACCGGGAAGCATAGAAATAGTGTGCATAGAACAGATCTACTGCTTCTTAGACTTGCTTTCAATGAGAATGAAAGATCGAAATAAAAGTATTTCTATGTGAATTTGGTTGGGTCCCCAAAAAGCGACATATTGCTGCTTTTAAAAGAGGTAATGAACATTTTATAATTTTTAGTCATCTTACAAACATATATTTATTTTTATGTTCTGTTAAACTTTTGTTTGGTTTGATCATAATTTCTACCAAGTTGTATAACGAATCTTTTATAAGACGTTATCAATGCAACTTGTTGATTTGATGCAGAAGTTTAGATGGAGAAAAACATGTCCTTCCCTGAGCTGCTTTTCAAGACCATGAGACCTATCCTCAGGCTGGGGACTATTCTCCTCCATCTCCCTTCCAATCAGTCTGATTAGGGGATAATTGGCAGAAGATCAGCCTCCGTTATGAGCCATCGGAGGGATGTGGGGGGTAGAGAGGGTGTGGGCGTGGTTGAAGGGGCGGCCTCACACTTTACCCACGTCTCTATTGTTGAACGTCCCCCTGATTGTTGAGACAGCATGCAGTCTGGTGGACACACAGTGGAGAGAACAGCCCACTGATTATATTGCATTTACATTTCAGTGGTTATCTCGTACACTATTTTAGTTTTTTAGTTTGAATTAACAGTGATTGAGTAATCAGATGAAGGGATGTATGAAAGTGTAACATGTTATCCATTATGAAATAAACATGATTTTAGTAGATAAGGAACGTGAGAGTCTTAAAACAGGAAGTCATTCAATGACCTTATGAAAGTACATTCAGCCCAGTCTATTATAACCTATAACACTGCTGTCAGTTTGATCAGAGAATCATTTCTAGACTAAATCCTTCCCATACTAATGTACAATTAGGAATCTGTTCATTTCATTTTCCTCATTAGCAAAAGGCTGTTTTGGGTTTCCAAATGGAGATGTTTTTAAAATTATTTTAACAATTAGAAAATTATAAATATTAAAAATATATTTTTCTTGTATAATTTTGATCCTGATATATAGTTACTTTTTCCTTAAACATGAACTCTCTCTATTGTAGATTTTTTCATCAAAGTCAAATTAACTTTAGTTTCATGAGATGAATTACCTTTAGTTTCATGAGGTGAAATTACCTTTAGTTTCATGAGGTGAAATTACCTTTAGTTTCATGAGGTGAATTACCTTTAGTTTCATGAGGTGAATTACCTTTAGTTTCATGAGGTGAATTACCTTTAGTTTCATGAGGTGAATTACCTTTAGTTTCATGAGGTGAATTACCTTTAGTTTCATGAGGTGAATTACCTTTAGTTTCATGAGGTGAAATGAACTTTAGTTTCATGAGGTGAAATTACCTTTAGTTTCATGAGGTGAAATTACCTTTAGTTTCATGAGGTGAAATTACCTTTAGTTTCATGAGGTGAAATGAACTTTAGTTTCATGAGGTGAAATTACCTTTAGTTTCATGAGGTGAAATTACCTTTCGTTTCATGTGGTGAAATTACCTTTTAGTTTCATGAGGTGAAATTACCTTTAGTTTCATGAGGTGAAATTACCTTTCGTTTCATGAGGTGAAATTACCTTTAGTTTCATGAGGTGAAATTACCTTTAGTTTCATGAGGTGAAATTACCTTTAGTTTCATGTGGTGAAATTACCTTTAGCGTCTGTGTCATACAATTAAACATTAGTTTATCAAATTACGTTTTCGTGGTGTAAAAAAAAATACTATCAGCCAAACAGTTTACGTCTTGGTGTTCTACTGTTAGAGAAGAGAAAGACAATTACAGAAGAACAGTGTTATTTTAGTATTGTAGTGAATAGATTTTTTTCATTCATAAAATAATCATTTAATCCCATTGTATAAAAATGCCACACATGCTCTTCATCAGTAAATGAGGAATAACTGTTGCTTTTTCAAAGCAAACACTGTAGAACACACTTTCATTCTTATTTACCACATCACTTCAAGTAACGTGATGATTCCTCTTCATTAACTATGTGTTTGTAAAGAAACACTAAGGGAGTGTGCTGAAGGGGATTTATATCTGTTTTCTTTGGTTGGTTGTGTCTGTTCTACCTCACTAGCATTAGTAATGCATGATGGGAAAAACAACAGCTTCTTTAATTGGACACTTTTAGAACAGACCATTTATGCATTTATTAGGGGAACCATTTCCTGTAGTTGACAGTCCTACACCCTAACCCCACCGGCAGGCTGTCAAGCAACACCCCCATTTCTGATCGTTTTATTATAACCTGAAGTAAATAACTACTTTAGACCAGGGCAAATGACACCCTATTCCCTTTATAGGGCACTACTTTAGACCAGGGCAAATGGCACCCTATTCCCTTCATAATGCACTACTTTAGACCAGGGCCCCTATAAAGGGCACAGGGTGTTATTTGAGACAGACAGGGTATCTAAAGCCGTGGCTGCTACTGCTCCGTGCTCCCTGCCACTGTTTCCTGCCCCTATCCACGCCGTCTTTCACCAGGTCCTCCAGGGATGTCTGAATAGGCTTGGGTTACAGAGAGAGGGATGAGAGATCACCCCCCCCCCCTATTTTTGGGTTCCAAGTCGGGGAGACCCCTCTCTCCCCTGTCCTCCCATTCTCCTGGAGGGTTGTCTGAGCCTTCTAATGCAGCCTACAGGAGACCTCTTGTGCCCATTCCTCAATCGGGGTCCTCTCATCCATTTGAACCTTTTACACCCCACCCCCACCCCTCTCCCCAGGCACCCCGCCTCTCAACCCCCCTCGCCCCCTCAGAGAGTTGGGCAGGGGCCTGGCGAGGAGAGTGAACGGCAGGCAGGTGACCGATGAGCACTGTCAATATAGCTCTTTGATCACATGCATAAAACCCTTCCCCCTTTACCCCCCCCCCTCCCTCCCACTCCTCCTCCTCCGCCTGCTAGCCTCATCCACCCCCCTCCTCTTTCCCTGCGATGCAAATCAGCCGTTCTGCTCTCTGCTGCTCTGCTCTGTTCATTCACAGGGACAGAGGGAGGGGCCACTAGTAGCTAGCTCCTCCTGTTTCTAATGCCGCCTCAGTCAGGCAGGCAGCAGCATGGGGCTTTGTTGTGGACTGGAGCTGGACAGAGAAAGAGAGAACGAGGGAAGGAGAGAGAAATAGGGAGAATAGAGAGAGAGAGAGAGAGAGGAAGGGGGAGAGAGAGAGCCTGACGTTAACCAGGGGTCAAACTAGTAAAGAGGGACTGTTCTGTTGTTGTGGACTACTACTGCTGCTGTTGCTGCCCGGAAACATAGCTACGTGTTGGGAGTTCCTGGTGAGTTTGCTGCCTCTGCTTTTGTCTCGGGTCTATTTTTAACTAGTGGTGGCTGTTCAGTTCCTCTTCCTCTCACGTGAGAGCCCGGCGTTAGACTTCGTCTTCGTTAGCAGTCGGTTTCTAGAAAGGAGGGAATCCACTGTTTGTGTGAATGAATGGCTGTTGCATCTCAGTCACCCGTAGATGTAGTTAATGCAGATGATGTAGCTATTGTTTGCATGGCCCTGACTGTTTCAACCACTCTCTTTGTTTGCTCTGCTTGATTTGAATGATTGAAATGAGTGCTCATAGGGAACAGTCCTTGATATTTAGGACGACTGGTCTCTGCTCAGGGTTGGTATGTGTGTCTACCGCCTATCGTATAATGTACATATGTTGAATCAATTTATGACTGTTAAGACAACGTAGTTGTGTTAGAACCATGCAAATAGCTTTAGAAATGTAAATTCCAGAATATAATTGTCCATACATTTAAATACACTATTTTGCCCTTAGAGAATTGCTTTACTCTCTTATGTTTATGGAAATATTCACCCATCTTTTTATGCAAAAACCTTGTTTCTAATTATTCCATCTTTGAAGTGGAACTACTTTTCCATCCGGTTAAATGTTTTTTCAGTTTAAAAATAATTGTTTTGTTGGATGTTTGACACAGTAACAGATTGTTTAAATGGGTCTACCTGGGGCTACCAGTACCACCCTACCCCCTCTCTAAACCCCAGGCCTCTCCTGGTCTACCTGGGGCTACCAGTACCACCCTACCCCCTCTCTAAACCCCAGTCCTCCCCTGGTCTACCATACTACCTCTCTAAACCCCAGTCCTCCCCTGGTCTACCATACTACCTCCTCTCTAAACCCCAGTCCTCTCCTGGTCTACCATACTACCTCCTCTCTAAACCCCAGTCATCCCCTGGTCTACCATACTACCTCCTCTCTAAACCCCAGTCCTCCCCTGGTCTACCATACTACCTCATCTCTAAACCCCAGTCCTCCCCTGGTCTACCATACTACCTCCTCTCTAAACCCCAGTCCTCCCCTGGTCTACCATACTACCTCCTCTCTAAACCCCAGTCCTCTCCTGGTCTACCATACTACCTCCTCTCTAAACCCCAGTCCTCTCCTGGTCTACCATCCTACCTCCTCTCTAAACCCCAGTCCTCCCCTGGTCTACAATACTACCTCCTCTCTAAACCCCAGTCCTCCCCTGGTCTACCATACTACCCCCTCTCTAAACCCCAGTCCTCCCCTGGTCTACCATACTACCTCCTCTCTAAACCCCAGTCCTCCCCTGGTCTACCATACTACCTCCTCTCTAAACCCCAGTCCTCTCCTGGTCTACCATCCTACCTCCTCTCTAAACCCCAGTCCTCCCCTGGTCTACCATACTACCTCCTCTCTAAACCCCAGTCCTCCCCTGGTCTACCATATTACCCCCTCTCTAAACCCCAGTCCTCCCCTGGTCTACCATATTACCTCCTCTCTAAACCCCAGTCCTCCCCTGGTCTCAAAGCATGTGGTTCATATTCACATTGCACCAGGGAGCTCAATCAAGAAGGATCTGCGACAGAACCAGATTCCCTCCAGACCTCCCAGAGCTCCCAGTTCAAACTTAAATATTACAGGAGGGAGAGCTGGGTTATACGGCTTGAGGCGTGGCCAAACACACACACACACACACACACACACACACACACACACACACACACACACACACACACACACACACACACACACACACAGAGGCCCCAACCAGTCATCCAAGCCGCCAGGCAGGAGCCACACTTCTCAGCCCCAGTAGCAGCGCCCCTCACCGCTCCGGGGCTCCAGACCTCCTGGCCACCGGGTCACTGGGTCAGCCTGAAATGACCCGTCATGATTAACTCCTTACACTCCTTCTGCAGAACACAGGACAGGTTTAATGGAATGGAAAGGAAGGCTCTATGTTAGAACAACTAGGGGGAGGGTTTAATATCAACTGAATGGAAGGCTCTATGTTAGAACAACTAGGGGGACAGTTTAATATCAACTGAATGGAAGGCTCTATGTTAGAACAACTAGGGGGACAGTTTAATGGAATGGAAATTAAACTTTGTCTTGACTTGGAACTAAAATATATTTTTCCTAATGCTCGCTAAGCTGTTGTGGAGAGGTTGAGTATTGTAGTGTGTCTGTGTGATCTAGAGCGAATGTGTGTGTGTGTGTGTGTGTGTGTGTGGGGGGGCCCTGCCCCGCCCCGCCCCTAGTGAGTGATCTTTCCCTCCTTGTGAAACAAAACACTCGTCTATTCTTCCCCCACTTTCCCTCATCTCTCAATGAAACCTTTTTCCAAGCTGCTTAAGCAGCCATAGAGGCATTTTGCTGGCCCTTAGAGAATGCAGTAGAGCCAGCCATAGAGGCATTTTGCTGGCCCTTAGAGAATACTGTAGAGCCAGCCATAGAGGCATTTTGCTGGCCCTTAGAGAATGCAGTAGAGCCAGCCATAGAGGCATTTTGCTGGCCCTTAGAGAATGCAGTAGAGCCAGCCATAGAGGCATTTTGCTGGCCCTTAGAGAATACTGTAGAGCCAGCCATAGAGGCATTTTGCTGGCCCTTAGAGAAACAGTAGAGCCAGCCATAGAGGCATTTTTCTGGCCCTTAGAGAATGCAGTAGAGCCAGCCATAGAGGCATTTTTCTGGCCCTTAGAGAATGCAGTAGAGCCAGCCATAGAGGCATTTTGCTTGCCTTTAGAGAATGCAGTAGAGCCAGCCATAGAGGCATTTTGCTGGCCCTTAGAGAATGCAGTAGAGCCAGCCATAGAGGCATTTTGCTGGCACTTAGAGAATACTGTAGAGCCAGCCATAGAGGCATTTTTCTGGCCCTTAGAGAATGCAGTAGAGCCAGCCATAGAGGCATTTTGCTGGCCCTTAGAGAATGCAGTAGAGCCAGCCATAGAGGCATTTTGCTGGCCCTTAGAGAATGCAGTAGAGACAGCCATAGAGGCATTTTGCTGGCCCTTAGAGAATGCAGTAGAGCCAGCCATAGAGGCATTTTTCTGGCCCTTAGAGAATGCAGTAGAGCCAGCCATAGAGGCATTTTGCTTGCCTTTAGAGAATGCAGTAGAGCCAGCCATAGAGGCATTTTGCTGGCCCTTAGAGAATGCAGTAGAGCCAGCCATAGAGGCATTTTGCTGGCACTTAGAGAATACTGTAGAGCCAGCCATAGAGGCATTTTTCTGGCCCTTAGAGAATGCAGTAGAGCCAGCCATAGAGGCATTTTGCTGGCCCTTAGAGAATGCAGTAGAGCCAGCCATAGAGGCATTTTGCTGGCCCTTAGAGAATGCAGTAGAGACAGCCATAGAGGCATTTTGCTGGCCCTTAGAGAATGCAGTAGAGACAGCCATAGGGGCATTTTGCTGGCCCTTAGAGAATGCAGTAGAGACAGCCATAGGTGCATTTTGCTGGCCATTAGAGAATGCAGTAGAGCCAGCCATAGAGGCATTTTGCATGCCCTTAGAGAATGCAGTAGAGACAGCCATAGAGGCATTTTGCTGGCCCTTAGAGAATGCCGTAGAGACAGCCATAGGGGCATTTTGCTGGCCCTTAGAGAATGCAGTAGAGCCAGCCATAGAGGCATTTTGCTGGCCCTTAGAGAATGCAGTAGAGCCAGCCATAGAGGCATTTTGCTGGCCCTTAGAGAATGCAGTAGAGACAGCCATAGAGGCATTTTGCTGGCCCTTAGAGAATGCAGTAGAGACAGCCATAGGGGCATTTTGCTGGCCCTTAGAGAATGCAGTAGAGACAGCCATAGGTGCATTTTGCTGGCCATTAGAGAATGCAGTAGAGCCAGCCATAGAGGCATTTTGCTGGCCCTTAGAGAATGCAGTAGAGACAGCCATAGGGGCATTTTGCTGGCCATTAGAGAATGCTGTAGAGACAGCCATAGAGGCATTTTGCTGACCCTTAGAGAACGCTGTAGAGCCAGCCATAGAGGCATTTTGCTGGCCCTTAGAGAATGCAGTAGAGACAGCCATAGAGGCATTTTGCTGGCCTTTAGAGAACGCTGTAGAGGTCTGCTCTCTACTAGACAACCAGTCTAGAGTTCTGTTGAAATAGGAGATGTTTATCATGGCATATTTGACACACACTGCTACTAATAATAAAACTCGTGGACTGACTGAATCGTGGACTGACCGAATCGTGGACTGACCGAATCGTGGACTGACCGAATCGTGGACTGACCGAATCGTGGACTGACTGAATCGTGGACTGACTGAATCGTGGACTGACCGAATCGTGGACTGACTGAATCGTGGACTGACCGAATCGTGGACTGACCGAATCGTGGACTGACTGAATCGTGGACTGACTGAATCGTGGACTGACTGAATCGTGGACTGACCGAATCGTGGACTGACCGAATCGTGGACTGACCGAATCGTGGACTGACCGAATCGTGGACTGATTGAATCGTGGACTGACTGAATCGTGGACTGACTTGTGCGGCCGGGGCCACTGGCTGCTTTTGTGTGATTACCCACAATGCCTTTCAATGTCTTTCTCTGGACGTGCCATTTTTCCCACCTCTATTGATGGATGGGTTGACTTGATGCTTTGAATGGCAGATCTCCTCCTAGACCTTCCACTCCCATTGTGTTGCTGGGCCAGATAGAGAGAGAGAGGGGGGGGCCAGATAGAGAGAGAGGGGGGGGGGGCAGATAGAGAGAGGGGGGGGGCAGATAGAGAGAGGGGGGGGCAGATAGAGAGAGGGGGGGGGCCAGAAGGAGAGAGGGGGGGGGCAGATAGAGAGAGTGGGGGGCAGAAGGAGAGAGGGAGAGGGGGGGGGGGCAGATAGAGAGGGGGGGCCAGATAGAGAGGGGGGGGCAGATAGAGAGAGGGGGGGGGCAGATAGAGAGAGGGGGGGGCAGAAGGAGAGAGAGAGAGGGGGGGGGCAGAAGGAGAGAGAGAGAGGGGGGGGAAGATAGAGAGGGGGGGGGGCAGATAGAGAGAGGGGGGGCAGAAGGAGAGAGAGAGAGGGGGGGCAGAGAGAGAGAGGGGGGGCAGAAGGAGAGAGAGAGAGGGGGGGGCAGAGAGAGAGAGAGGGGGGGGGCAGATAGAGAGGGGGGGGGCAGAGAGAGAGAGAGAGAGGGGGGGGGGGCAGAGAGAGAGAGAGAGGGGGGGCAGAGAGAGATAGAGAGAGAGAGGGAGAGAGAGACCAGAAGGAGAGAAGGCATTGAGCTCCAGTAGAATTTAAAAGTCTAAGTCAGTAGTCTGCTGGTCCTGATAAGAATTAGTTATAAATGACAGCTGAGATTAAATCGAGCAGTAATGAGAGAAGGATATTTGAATATGGTAGTTTGGTATGGTAATATGGTAGTTTGGTATGGTAATATGGTAGTTTGGTATGGTAATATGGTAGTTTGGTATGGTAATATGGTAATATGGTAGTTTGGTATGGTAATATGGTAGTTTGGTATGGTAATATGGTAGTTTGGTATGGTAATATGGTAGTTTGGTATGGTAATATGGTAGTTTTACCTGCTGCTGAATGAATGAATGAATGCAACCCTTCCCTTATGGGAATAATTGACACATAAACAAACATTACAATAATTCACTATGATAATTAAATGATAATTATTCTTCCAGTGTTCTCTGCATTGCACATTCCATAAAGAGTGAACAAAATAATCTATATATCTCAATACCTAATAGAAAATAAGGTTATCCTGCTAGTGTTTGTCATTATAGCTGGTTTAGGGATGGGTTTAGTCCTGTCTATATAATGAGTGTTTGTCATTATAGCTGGTTTAGGGATGTGTTTAGTCCTGTCTATATAATGAGTGTTTGTCATTATAGCTCGTTTAGGGATGGGTTTAGTCCTGTCTATATAATTAGTGTTTGTCATTATAGCTGGTTTAGGGATGTGTTCAGCTACAATGCCTTGTCTATATAATTAGTGTTTGTCATTATAGCTGGTTTAGGGATGTGGTTAGCTACAATGCCTTGTCTATATAATGAGTGTTTGTCATTATAGCTGGTTTAGGGATGTGTTTAGTCCTGTCTATATAATGAGTGTTTGTCATTATAGCTGGTTTAGGGATGTGTTTAGTCCTGTCTATATAATGAGTGTTTGTCATTATAGCTGGTTTAGGGATGTGTTTAGTCCTGTCTATATAATAAGTGTTTGTCATTATAGCTGGTTTAGGGATGTGTTCAGCTACAATGCCTTGTCTATATAATTAGTGTTTGTCATTATAGCTGGTTTAGGGATGTGGTTAGCTACAATGCCTTGTCTATATAATGAGTGTTTGTCATTATAGCTGGTTTAGGGATGTGTTTAGTCCTGTCTATATAATGAGTGTTTGTCATTATAGCTGGTTTAGGGATGTGTTTAGTCCTGTCTATATAATGAGTGTTTGTCATTATAGCTGGTTTAGGGATGTGTTTAGTCCTGTCTATATAATAAGTGTTTGTCATTATAGCTGGTTTAGGGATGGGTAATGCCCTGTCTATATAATAAGTGTTTGTCATTATAGCTGGTTTAGGGATGGGTAATGCCCTGTCTATATAATAAGTGCCCTGTATACTAAGCTGTTTAAATACAAACATTTCAACCCTTAGCAAGCCTCACCTCTAGAAAACCCATTGTCTGTATATTAGACTAGTTTTTCATTTTGTTCAAATGTCTTTTAAACTATTGATTGGCATCGCAGTGTTATAACAAACCTAAACCTCATAGTAGTAATGGTAGGTTTGAGTTTAGTAATTAGTAAACATGTAACAGTAGCCTAGTGTTGTGATCTAGGTGAGATGAAGGCAGGCTGTCTGCAGAAGGGGATTACCTGGCTGGTCTCAGGGGAGCCTGACCCCTGACCTCTATAATGAAAAGGGGGAGGGCCCCAGACAAAAGACTTGTTAGACCCAGAGAACACAACACACTGGAAACGTATCCCTTGTCCCCAATGTGATGGAATACTCTGGTATGTCTCACCTTTCCTCTTAAAGATTCCTGCCTCTACTGCTTCCTGTCCTCCTCTTAAAGATTCCTGCCTCTACTGCTTCCTTTCCTCATCTTAAAGATCCCTGCCTCTACTGCTTCCTGTCCTCATCTTAAAGATCCCTGCCTCTACTGCTTCCTTTCCTCCTCTTAAAGATTCCTGCCTCTACTGCTTCCTTTCCTCCTCTTAAAGATTCCTGCCTCTACTGCTTCCTTTCCTCCTCTTAAAGATCCCTGCCTCTACTGCTTCCTTTCCTCCTCTTAAAGATCCCTGCCTCTACTGCTTCCTTTCCTCCTCTTAAAGATTCCTGCCTCTACTGCTTCCTGTCCTCCTCTTAAAGATTCCAACCTCTACTGCTTCCTTTCCTCCTCTTAAAGATCCCTGCCTCTACTGCTTCCTTTCCTCCTCTTAAAGATTCCAACCTCTACTGCTTCCTGTCCTCCTCTTAAAGATCCCAACCTTTCCTTTCACTGACTCAATGTTTTGAGGGGAAAATGGGCGAACAGCGAACACTTGAAATGTAGCCCACCAACGCGAGGAGTGGAAATGTGATGCTTTGGATATTTTAACGAACCTTTGGCTGCCTGGCTGGAGCTGGGGGAGGTAGATTGTTTGTGTGTGGAATTGGATTGGAAGTAGTGTTATGTATGAAGTCTGACTTTGAGCTGTGGCTTTTGAATCAAAGCGGGAAGATCAAAGTTTTCATTCATGTGTGTTAGACCATGTTTGATCTACTGGTGCTGCAGAGTGTAGACTCGCTTCACCTCAGTGGAATTCTTAACGCGTATCGGAACAGACAGTGATTGATTTGTGTGTGTGTGTGTGTGTGTGTGTGTGTGTGTGTGTGTGTGTGTGTGTCCAGGAAGTCCTCCTGTTTTGCCTCCCAGAACCGTAGCTCCCCTTTTCATAAGCCTTAATACCATGGATTCATTCAACAATAGCTGTATTTAAAAGCAACATTATTAAATGAACCTTAGGTATGAAACAAACAGCTATGGTCATTATAAGCTGTTTTCAGTTGTTGTGGACGACTGAACTCTGTGTTTTCAGTTGTTGTGGATGACTGAACGCTGTGTTTTCAGTTGTTGTGGACGACTGAACGCTGACTGAACGCTGTGTTTTCAGTTGTTGTGGACGACTGAACGCTGACTGAACGCTGTGTTTTCAGTTGTTGTGGATGACTGAACTCTGACTGAACGCTGTGTTTTCAGTTGTTGTGGATGACTGAACGCTGTGTTTTCAGTTGTTGTGGACGACTGAACGCTGTGTTTTCAGTTGTTGTGGATGACTGAACGCTGTGTTTTCAGTTGTTGTGGATGACTGAACGCTGTGTTTTCAGTTGTTGTGGATGACTGAACGCTGTGTTTTCTGTTGTGGATGACTGAACGCTGTGTTTTCAGTTGTTGTGGACGACTGAACGCTGTGTTTTCAGTTGTTGTGGATGACTGAACGCTGTGTTTTCAGTTGACTGAATTCCTGGTGATGTTGCAGTGGCAAATAACATCCCATCATGATTTTCTAATTCCACCTTTTGCCTTTCCTCTCGTTTCAGTCACCCTCCCCAAGGCCCTCTTCCTCCCAGCCTCCTCCTCTCCCCCCGCCCCCTCCAGACGCTCCATGCAGTCCCCCTCCTCCTATCGCCTGCCCCATCCGCTGCCCCCTCTGCCCGTGCGGAAGGGGGTCCGGGGCCGGCGCCCCAAACTGCAGACCATCGCCCTGCTCAAGGCAGCAGCGGAGGCAGCAGCGGAGGCTGCTCTGAATGGTACGCCACAGGTCTCTGGCTCCCAGCTAGCACCCAGACCCCATAAGAAGAGGGGGCCCAAGCCTGGGAGCAAGGTAAGGGCCTATGGTCAATGAACCAGTTTCCTGGATCCAGATTGAGTTTAGTACTGGACTGAAAAAGTATGCTTATTGGAACAGCAGTTGTATTGTCTGTCTGTTTAATGAAATGTGTGACTGGTCACAGTGATTGGCTCCAGTCAACACTCCCGGAGGAATTTGACCTCCAATCCAATCACTTTACACAATGTTGTATGACGACATCACAGTAGTATTACTACAGTAGGGGTGCTGTGTAGTGTCGGTATATGATAGGGATCGAAGAGTTGTCAGTGAACGGCAGGGTAGCCTAGTGGTTAGAGCGTTGGACTAGCAACCGGAAGGTTGCAAGTTCAAACCCCCCGAGCTGACAAGGTACAAATCTGTCGTTCTGCCCCTGAACAGGCAGTTAACCCACTGTTCCTAGGCCGTCATTGAAAATAAGAATTTGTTCTTAACTAACTTGCCTGGTTAAATAAAGGTAAAATAAACAAGGTTGTGTTTGTTCAGAGGAAGCCACGTGTGCTGCCCTCCTCGGGGACAGGCTCTGTATATACCACAGCCTCTGAGACCAGACTGATCAACCTTCATGGACCGAAGGACAACAGCCCTGGAGTGGTCTCCACAGGTAAGACTCCTGTCAGATAAATTATAACAGTGATGCAGTTTAACAGATCTGTGTATTAACAGATATACACATTAGGAACACCTGATCTTTCCTTGTCATAGACTGATCAGGTGAATCCAGGTTGAACCTATGATCCCTTATTGATGTCACTAGTTAAATCCACTTCAATCAGTGTAGATGAAGGGGAGGAGACAGGGTTAAACAAGGATTTTAAAGTCTTGAGACAATTGAGATATGGTTGTGTATGTGTGTCATTCATAGGGTGATTGGGCAAGACAAAGGATTTAAGTGCCTTTGAATGGGGTTTGGTAGTAGGTGCCAGGCACACCGGTGTGGGTCAAGAACTGCAATGCTGCTGGGGTTTTCACACTCAACAGTTTCCTGTGTGTATCAAGAATGGTCCACCACTCAAAGGACACCCAGCCATCTTGACACAACTGTGGGAAGCATTAGAGTCAATAATGTCCAGCATCTCTTTGGGACGCTTTCTACACCTTGTAGAGTCCAGGCCCGGACGAATTGAGGCTGTTCTGAGGGGAAAAGGGGGTGCAACTCCATGTTAGGAAGATGTTCTTAATGTTTGGTACACTCAGTATATATTCACACGCTAGAGCAGTCCAACTGGTCATTGTTCTGAGTGATTTAACTGGTCCATCTAGAGCAGTCCAACTGGTCCCTTGTTCTGAGTGATTTAACTGGTCCATCTAGAGCAGTCCAACTGGTCCCTTGTTCTGAGTGATTTAACTGGTCCATCTAGAGCAGTCCAACTGGTCCCTTGTTCTGAGTGATTTAACTGGTCCATCTAGAGCAGTCCAACTGGTCCCTTGTTCTGAGTGATTTAACTGGTCCATCTAGAGCAGTCCAACTGGTCCCTTGTTCTGAGTGATTTAACTGGTCCATCTAGAGCAGTCCAGCTGGTCATTGTTCTGAGTGATTTAACTGGTCCATCTAGAGCAGTCCAGCTGGTCATTGTTCTGAGTGATTTAACTGGTCCATCTAGAATGAAGCTTTAGACATGTTCTAGTGCTTCCTGACCCCTGACCTTCATCTCTCTCTCTGTCTCTCTCTCTCTCTCTCTCTCTCTCTCTCTCTCTCTCTGTCTCTCTCTCTCTCTCTGTCTCTCTCTGTCTCTCTCTGTCTCTCTGTCTCTCTCTGTCTCTCTGTCTCTGTCTCTCTCTCTCTCTCTCTCTCTCTCTCTCTCTCTCTCTGTCTCTCTCTGTCTCTCTCTGTCTCTCTCTGTCTCTCTCTCTCTCTCTCTCTCTCTCTCTCTCTCTGTCTCTCTCTCTCTCTCTCTCTCTCTCTCTCTCTCTCTCTCTCTCTCTCTCTCTCTCTCTCTCTCTCTCTCTCTCTCTCTCTCTCTCACTCCCCCAGTGTGTGTGTACGTGAACAAGCACGGAGCCTGTGGTCCACACCTGGACAGGAAGCAGTTGCAGCAGCTGCCGGACCACTTTGGACCGGGTCCGGTCAACACTGTCCTACAGCAGGCTGTTCAGGCATGTGTGGACTGTGCCTACCAACCAACCTTCCTCTTCAGCTTCCTACAGTCCCAGTCCGACGGAGGAGAGATCATCAGAGGTAAGTTAGCCCATAGATATAGAACCCTAGACAGGAGGAGAGATCATCAGAGGTATTATAGCCATAGATATATAACCCTAGACAGGAGGAGAGATCATCAGAGGTATTATAGCCATAGATGTATAATCCTAGACAGGAGGAGAGATCATCAGAGGTATTATAGCCATAGATGTATAATCCTAGACAGGAGGAGAGATCATCAGAGGTATGTTAGCCCATAGATATAGAACCCTAGATAGGAGGAGAGATCATCAGAGGTATTATAGCCATAGATGTAGAACCCTAGATAGGAGGAGAGATCATCAGAGGTATTATAGCCATAGATATAGAACCCTAGATAGGAGGAGAGATCATCAGAGGTATTATAGCCATAGATGTAGAACCCTAGATAGGAGGAGAGATCATCAGAGGTATGTTAGCAGAGATCATCAGAGGTATTATAGCCATATATGTAGAACCCTAGACAGGAGGAGAGATCATCAGAGGTATTATAGCCATAGATGTAGAACCCTAGACAGGAGGAGAGATCATCAGAGGTATTATAGCCTATAGATATATAACCCTAGATAGGAGGAGAGATCATCAGAGGTATGTTAGCCCATAGATATATAACCCTAGATAGGAGGAGAGATCATCAGAGGTATTATAGCCATAGATGTATAACCCTAGACAGGAGGAGAGATCATCAGAGGTATTATAGCCATAGATGTATAACCCTAGATAGGCTGATGTCATGTAGTCCCTATACATCAGAATGGAACAGTTGGTCAGCCATTTTAGCTGGGGCCTGTCCTGATATATGGTCTGTGGTTATAGCTAGTGTAGTCTTGTATTGTTCTCATGATATCATGAGGTGTTCAATGGTTGTGTAATGAAGGAGGGTCGGTGAACTGCCGTGCTGACGTGATGAGTAACTAAGCTTGCCTATGAGCTGAAGACTTCAAGCTAATGCCTGTAGGCTTTAGTTCAGCTCGCTAACACAGTCCTGTGATGTGTCGGAGACTCCGGTCCGAACCCAGATGGTCCAACCCTCACTGGACAGAAACACTAGGGTTGTTACTCCACAGTGATGTCATGACATGATGAAGAAGTCAGAAGAACATCCCGGCCCCTAGACCGTCTACTCTACACAGACTCTACATATTCAAATAGTTCCTCAGTCCTCATTAAAATAATGGCAAATTCCAAATGGGAATATGGGGGTAGGCTGGGGATTCAATCAGGCAGTAGGAATTGGTTTAGGCTGCAGAGCCCACATGGTGCACTGGATAATGCCTGGTGGGATAAAGTGTGTGTGCAGCAGCTGATGTCATGTGTCTGGGGGTAATGAGAAGTGACATGCGTCCGTAACCTGGTTTGGGAGGGGCTCCCCGGGGGGGTCCCAGTCCGTGTGGGGGGGGGGGGGTCATCTGATGCTGGGCCATCTGTTACTGCACCATAGAAACCAAATAATCATGTCTTTACTGCACAATAGAAACCAAATAATCATGTCTTTACTGCGCCATAGAAACCAAATAATCATGTCTTTACTGCGCCATAGAAACCAAATAATCATGTCTTTACTGCGCCATAGAAACCAAATAATCATGTCTTTACTGCACCATAGAAACCAAATAATCATGTCTTTACTGCGCCATAGAAACCAAATAATCATGTCTTTACTGCGCCATAGAAACCAAATAATCATGTCTTTACTGCACCATAGAAACCAAATAATCATGTCTTTACTGCACCATAGAAACCAAATAATCATGTCTTTACTGCGCCATAGAAACCAAATAATCATGTCTTTACTGCGCCATAGAAACCAAATAATCATGTCTTTACTGCGCCATAGAAACCAAATAATCATGTCTTTACTGCGCCGTAGAAACCAAATAATCATGTCCGTTACTGCGCCGTAGAAACCAAATAATCATGTCTGTTACTGCGCCGTAGAAACCAAATAATCATGTCCGTTACTGCGCCATAGAATCATGGTTCTCATGGTTCTCATGGTTCTCATGGTTCTCTCTTGTTCCTCTACAGCAGACAAATGGTGAACAATATGTTTGGAACATGGAATCACAATAAAATCACAGTATCGAATCGCAATACATACAGAATTGTGAGAATTCTCCATACATAAGTATGGTGATAATATGGTATGGTCAGGTCCCTAACAGATAGTGTTTCAACAGCTAGGTAAAGAGCTATGTGATGTATATCTGGTACAGCCTGCCTCTCTCAGCCCAGATACAGACAGTTGAAGTCGGAAGTTTACATACACCTTAGCCAAACACATTTAAACTTAGTTTTTCACAATTCCTGACATTTAATCCTAGTAAAAATTCCCTGTTTTTAGGTCAGTTAGGGTCAGCACTTTATTTTGAGAATGTGAAATGTCAGAATAATAGTAGAGAGAATGATTTATTTCAGCTTTTATTTCTTTCATCACATTCCCAGTGGGTCAGAAGTTTACAAACACTCAATTAGTATTTTCTAGCATTGCCTTTAAATTGTTTAACTTTGGTCAAACGTTTCGGGTAACCTTCCATAAGCTTCCCACAATAAGTTGGGTGAATTTTGGCCCATTCCTCCTGACAGAGCTGATGTAACCAAGTCAGGTTTGTAGGCCTTCTTACTGTCCCAGGCCTTCAGTGCCTCTGTAATCAGCTAGATACCATATGACTGTGTCTATCTGTTCTGTCTCCCACTCTGCAGTGCGGTCTGATGGGGGGATCCACTATGTCAAGCTGCCACAGGCCTCCTCTGCCTCCTTTGTGCTCAGGTTCATGGAGACTCTGTGTCACCAGCTGCAGAGTGACAACCTGTTCTCCTCCCAACCCTTCAGCCCTGCATTCATGTCCTCCACTGGACACACAGCCTACGACAGGAGCACGTCAGGTAATGCCTGCAAACCATGGTGTGTGTGTGTGTGTGTGTGTGTGTGTGTGTGTGTGTGTGTGTGTGTGTGTGTGTGTGTGTGTGTGTGTGTGTGTGTGTGTGTGTGTGTGTGAGCTTTTCCTTATCTTTGTCACAAAGCCACAAGCCAGCATGTATTTCCCATCAACAGTCACATTAGAAACGGTGGCTATGTCTCTAATATTCCATTGGTCATCTATAATGTCATAGCATTTCCTTCAACAGGTCACTGACCCACATGAAACATCAGACCCCTCTATAAAACACAAGTTTCCAGAGATCTCAGTGGCCCTCAGTTGGCAGTAGCTGATGCCGTCTCTTGTCTCTCCTCTGTTGTCTTCAGTAAAAGAAGAGATGTCAGAGGCCTTGTCCATAGCCAGAGGCTCCGTAGGAAGGAGCAGGCGTTTCCAGGTGGACAGAGACAGGGACTGTAACCTTTACCCTTCTCCCCTGTCCTCCAAACGGCTGCACAGCACAGAGGCACACCCCTCGGAAGGTACACTAGCACCCCTCAGCCTCAGAGCTACCCCTGGTGCACTCACTGGGGATACATCGCAATAGTTTGAAATGACCTCCTGTCCTTCCTTTGTCATCTCGTCTCCTTCAGTACTGATATATAAACACAGAATACAGGATAAGGAAAAACTAAATGGAGGATAGCTACCCAGGAATTGACTTTCACCTGTCCAGTTCTTTAATGTCAGTGCAGATGAAATGAGGAGAGGAAGCCTCTCGACACTATTAAGATGCAGCCCAGTGCTGGACTGGGCACTGTGATTAACTAGAAGGAGAGGAAGCCTCTCTACACTATTAAGATGCAGCCCAGTGCTGGACTGGGCACTGTGATTAACTAGAAGGAGAGGAAGCCTCTCTACACTATTAAGATGCAGCCCAGTGCTGGACTGGGCACTGTGATTAACTAGAAGGAGAGGAAGCCTCTCTACACTATTAAGATGCAGCCCAGTGCTGGACTGGGCACTGTGATTAACTAGAAGGACCACTCTACTGAATTAACACAAATAACCACTTCCTTGTGTCCTCAGTAGAGTGATAGTTGTGGCCAATCGTCTTCCTTCTTATTATCCCTGATTCTACATTATTGAAACACTATCCTTAATGCATAACTGCTGTTTGGTTAATTAAAACTTCTGCTTGTATAGTTTATTAATGAAGTCTTAGTAACTGTACAGATATTGATGACCTGCCACTGTTCAATGTAATTGCATCAGCAACTAACGGCTAAGCTACCACTTCATGATTAATCACCGATCACCAAGCAGCTAACGGCTAAGCTACCACTTCATGATTAATCACCAAGCAGCTAACGGCTAAGCTACCACTTCATGATTGAACACCGATCACCAAGCAGCTAACGGCTAAGCTACCACTTCATGATTAATCACCGATCACCAAGCAGCTAACGGCTAAGCTACCACTTCATGATTAATCACCAAGCAGCTAACGGCTAAGCTACCACTTCATGATTAATCACCGATCACCAAGCAGCTAACGGCTAAGCTACCACTTCATGATTAATCACCAAGCAGCTAACGGCTAAGCTACCACTTCATGATTAATCACCGATCACCAAGCAGCTAACGGCTAAGCTACCACTTCATGATTAATCACCAAGCAGCTAACGGCTAAGCTACCACTTCATGATTGAACACCGATCACCAAGCAGCTAACGGCTAAGCTACCACTTCATGATTAATCACCGATCACCAAGCAGCTAACGGCTAAGCTACCACTTCATGATTAATCACCAAGCAGCTAACGGCTAAGCTACCACTTCATGATTAATCACCGATCACCAAGCAGCTAACGGCTAAGCTACCACTTTATGATTAATCACTGATCACCAAGCAGCTAACGGCTAAGCTACCACTTCATGATTAATCAATGATCACCAAGCAGCTAACGGCTAAGCTACCACTTCATGGTTGATCACCAAGCAGCTAACGGCTATGCTACCACTTCATGATTAATCACCAATCATCAAACACTTGCTTAGTTTCTCATGACACATTATTAGATGGCATTTTACTTTAAGAATTCATGTGTGTGTGACACTGTATTGGTGTGTGTCTATACGCTACCTCTCTTACCCTCCATCAGAGCCCCTTCCTCGCAGTGAGAACGGTTTGACTGAGGACCCTATGGACACCTCCACCTCTCCCTCCATGACCCCTCGCCCCCTGACACAACGCACCACTTCAGAGTACCGTGGCCAGGGGTCCAGCAGCCCCTACTACCCTGGGTCTGGCCCTGGTCACCCCCCACCACCACCCCTCAGGCGCCTGGCCCCCAACCCTTCCGACCTGGGGTCCAGAGGGCTACAGAGAAGAGTGGAAGGTAGGCCTTGTAAGAGCTTAACCCCCATTGGCTTGCTGACTGGGCGGGCCTTGTGTGTGCCTCTAGATTCTAGTTGGCCATTTACGTTTGTTTGAATGTAGATTTTTTGGGGGGTGGCTAGGCTTCCTGTGTTGGAGCAGATCACATTCAACATTTTAGTAACTTAGCAGACGCTCGTATCCAGAGCGACTTAGTTAGTGCATTCATCTTAAGATAGCTAGGTGAGACAACCACACATCTCAGTCATAGCCAGTACATTTTCCAGAATAAAGCAGCTGAGACAGTGCTAGCAAGACAAGTTAGATCAAGAAAGGCAATGGTGTTTTTATTTTCATTCGTTTAACAGCAGTGTAGTCAGGTGGCAGTAAATATGTTGTGTAGCACTGCCACCTAGTGGACAATGCCATGGATATGTTGTGCCTTCCCTGTAAAGTAATTTTCTTTATTTAACTAGGCAAGTCAGTTAAGAACAAATTCTTATTTTCAATGACAGCCTAGGAACAGTGGGTTAACTGCCTTGTTCAGGGGCAGAATGGCACCTTGTCAGCTCGGGGATTTGAAACCTTTCGGTTACTAGTCCAACGCTCTGACCACTAGGCTACCTGCCGCCCTGTAAAGTCTGAAAGGATCAGTATTCATGGTGGTTAACTAGAAAGGTGAATATTGAATTCTGACTCTCTGCTGCTCTGTCTGTGTGTTCTGTTGTTCAGCTGCGAGCTCCACCACAGGTCCTGAGCACCTGGCAGCTGCAGACCGGGAGGCTGCAGCGGGGAACGGGGCCGGGAACGCCCCTTCCTCCTGGTCTGTGGATGAGGTGATGCAGTTTGTCCACGACGCCGACCCCCAAACACTCGGACCCCACGTGGAGCTCTTCAGAAAACACGTGAGTGGACCTTGATTGATTTATTTATTGATTGATGATGTTTCTTGTCCTGTGTGTCTAAGTGCCGGGTCCAGGCCTGATGTTACACTATTGAGATGCTCCCTAGATGTGTGTCTAAGTGCCGGGTCCAGGCCTGATGTTACACTATTGAGATGCTCCCTAGATGTGTGTCTAAGTGCCAGGTCCAGGCCTGATGTTACACTATTGAGATGCTCCCTAGATGTGTGTCTAAGTGCCCCAGGTCTGATGTTACACTATTGAGATGCTCCCTAGATGTGTGTCTATGTCCCGGGTCCAGGCCTGATGTTACACTATTGAGATGCTCCCTAGATGTGTGTCTAAGTGCCAGGTCCAGGCCTGATGTTACACTATTGAGATGCTCCCTAGATGTGTGTCTAAGTGCCAGGTCCAGGCCTGATGTTACACTATTGAGATGCTCCCTAGATGTGTGTCTATGTCCCGGGTCCAGGCCTGATGTTACACTATTGAGATGCCCCCTAGATGTGTGTCTAAGTGCCGGGTCCAGGCCTGATGTTACACTAAAAAGAAATTCACCCCTGGATATGTGTTAGGTGTCTGGCCTGGTTCTGATGTGCTCCAGTCCTCCTTGCTGTGTGTATGTCCCTGTCAGAAGCAGGAAGGGAGGACGTCTGTGTCACAGAGAGAGATTTACAACACTGTTCTAATTCTATTCCTATGGCCTGTGTCCTCTGTGTTTAGTCTATAACCTGGGAGACTAGCACTGGCCTGTGTCCTCTGTGTTTAGTCTATAACCTGGGAGACTAGCACTGGCCTGTCTCAGAACCTTCCCTACCTGTCTGGAGAGAATCACTTTCATTCCCTCCAGGAAAACCCAACTCTGTTCAACCATACAGGCCATCTACAACGCAGTGAATGTTTACAGTACGACGCCAGACATTTTCTGTTGATGTCTGTCTGGACATCTCAGCTCAGAGAGAATGATGTTGTTGTTCTGCTGTTATGTTTGTTCTGTGTTGGGGGAAATAGGTGCACCTATCACTGTTGAACATAAAAAACCCCACAACCTTTCATTTAGAAGAGTTAGTCAGAGATGTTTCGGCCATCTTGGCTGTCATCTGGTCCTGTGTTGGTGCTAAGCCCTCTTTCTGACTGCGTTTGTCTCTTGTCTTCAGGAGATCGACGGAAAGGCGCTGATGCTTCTACGTAGTGACATCATCATGAAGTACATGGGTCTGAAGCTAGGCCCCGCCCTCAAGCTATGTCACCACATCGAGAGGCTCAAACAGACCAAACAGTAACACACACACACACACACACACACACACACACACACACACACACACACACACACACACACACACACACACACACACACACACACACACACACACACACACACACTAGAATGGGAAGATCAAACCCTAAGCACAATGAGTCCTTAATCATTCCTTTGCAGAGACCTTCATACCTCATCCTGTGATGAAGAGCATTCAGAGAAACAGTATGAACGTCAGCGTGAACGTCAGTACAGAGAAACACTATGAACGAACTTCAGTCTACTATTCTTTAGAATAGACTCAGCTGAATCCCAAAGGATGATGTTGAGTGTTTACCTACCTATGCATTGCCCATGTACACCTTCTCTCAACCCTTACCTACTTAGCCTGGTCCCAGAATGTTCTGTAAAAAACAAACAGATCTGAGACCAGGCTACTGTCGGCCGTGGAGACCTGGAGATGCAAGGAGCCATCTCCACACAACCCCCAATGCCATGTACTACTTGTTGCACTAGCCTCTCATTGCAATAAGATATCAACCATTCAGCTTCTATATGGATACTGTGATTTGATTCTTCAATAGTTTAAATATCAAAGGATGTTGATAAGGAGAATGTACCATGCTGTTAAGATTCATTGTTTGTTTTGGACACTGCATTTGACCGTACTCCTCAGTGCATTCAGGGTGTGACATCACACAATCTGGACTCGTTGGAACACTGATCCTTCTTCGGATCGCCCAATGGAACTTCTAACCAGGATCTATGATTGTGATTGGACATTCACATATTCCTCTGCTGCGTGTAGATTCTAGAATATGTTGGACAATGAAGACAGGAAGTTCCTGTTCAAGTCAACGTCTCATTGTAAAAGAAGATGGTGGACTTCTGTTTGAAGAACCAGACAAAAAACCTGTGTTTTACATAAAAAGCCAAAAAAGATGTTTTTTATATCTTGGATTTTGTACCGTCTTTAAAAGGTATTATTCATCTCTACATATATACAGGGTTGTGTTGAATCCTGTCTGTATTTTAACCCAAACAATATGGTATTTGTAATGTTGGCTACACCATCCGACAACTACCTGATGGTAGCCACGCTGAACATTGATTGCAACACGTGTATGGCCTTCATCTCATTTCAAATCATAGCCGTTAAAAGTAGATAGTTGACTGTTGGTTGTCTGAAGGTTTTCAAGCACCAAATGGACAGTTAATATGTATCTAACGTTTCATGTCCAGGATATCCTGCATATATGGATACAAGGCTGTGTAGCAGTCAGACAAACAGGATATGGAGTGTTAGGGGGATTCAACACACAAGGAAAAGATGTGGATGGGATTCATTTGTGTCACAACAACCTATAATGTGATAAAATAGGACTTATTTTGACTATTTATCTCGTCTCTGTGGCAGAAGAAGTGATCCATTCCTGAACATTTTTCCGAAGGTTTTCAGTTGAAATGAACGGTAACACTTACAACGGCCTTGCTTTATTGTGATACTCAGGTTTTACTAGGCTTTTGTGTTTTAGGACAGACTTCTTCATAGTAGCATTTGCTTGTTTAGTTCATTTTCTGTTTGACAATATTTTAGATCAACTTTGTATATATTTTTTAAGATTCTACATTTTCGTCTGTTGTTCCATAGAAACGACACACAGTGTACATACATATGGTAAAAACAACTTTTCAAGTACCGGTACTGGAAACGGCTCCTTTGTTAAATAATATTTTCATATGTACTTTCACGCAATTAAACTTTTTTTTTTTTCACCATTTGCCTCATTTCATGAGAGTTGACAAGCATTTTTATTTAAACCTTTTATTTAACTAGGCAAGTCAGTTAAGAACAAATTCTTATTTACAACGCGGGCATACCGGGGAACAGTGGGTTAACTGCCTTGTTCAGGAGCAGAACAGACATTTTTACCTTGTCAGCTCATGGATTGGATCCAGCAGCCTTTAATGGTTACTGGCCCAACACTCTAACCACCAGGCCGCCCCGGCATGAACCTTTAATCATTTGAAAAGGGAAGTGTCCCTTTTAGTAATAAATAAGTACATGTGATGTTAAGACAAAGGGGCATCATGCTCAACAAGAACACTTTGTTTTATTCTCATGACAGTTTTCTCCAACTGAATCACATACAAACATGAACCATCAAATGACTGGCTAAGTGTCTGATCCTAAATCAGATATGAAATACTGTATAGGCCTAGCGAAGCATCAACAAATGTACCTTTTCACATGGGAAGTAGCAGACGATGGACAGCCACATTTAATCTGTGAATTGACAGCATTTTGTAAAAGGAGAAAGTCCTCTTTTAACAGTTTATATTGATGAATTAAACATGAAGGTAAAAATGTCAGACAACTACAAATACAGTCACAACACTACAGCAACAAAGTGGTCCTTCGTCTCTCAACACATGGAAGAGATATTGTCCATGCCAGGAAGATTGTCCCCAATCGTCTGCCGTAGTCACAGCACTACAGCAACAAAGTCGTCCTTCGTCTCTCAACACATGGAAGAGATATTGTCCGTGCCAGGAAGATTGTCCTCAATCGTCTGCCGTAGTCACAGCACTTGGCCAATGTCTCAGAACTTCTGTCAACAACAAGAGCTAGCAGTAAAGACACGTAACCAACTGGATTTGAACCTCGGGTCTCTTGTGTCCCACAAGACTGTGTTAGCCTGTTGAGCTAAAGCCTAGGCATTAGCTAAGCTCGGGGAGCTAACGCAAGTCTTCAGGTCTTAGTCAAGGATAGTTCACCTCATCACCACCTCCTTTATGTAACAGAGACCGCCCTGTCTGTCTGACCCGGGATTCGATCCCACTTCTACAATGACACTTCACGCTCCAGCCTGGTCCCACATCTGCAAGACAGTACAAACAGATCTGGGACCAGGCTAACTCCTCTACAAACAGATCTGGGACCAGGCTATCTCCTCTCTACAAACAGATCTGGGACCAGGCTAACTCCTCTCTACAAACAGATCTGGGACCAGGCTAACTCCTCTACAAACAGATCTGGGACCAGGCTAACTCCTCTCTACAAACAGATCTGGGACCAGGCTAACTCTCTACTTCCTGGGGCAGAAGGCAGCCAGACGTTGCTTCTTGATGGGGAGGATGTGGATCTCCTGTGAACTGACCTTCTTCAGTTTGATGGCCTGTCTGTTCCTGGGGAGGTTAGGGTCCTTCTGCTCCACCACATGGTGTCCTCTGGTTAGAGGCAGAGAACCGTAACACTGATGTAACAGCGCCCCCGTGTGGCCGGAGGAGTCGTGTTGTTTAATAGACAGGCTCTTACTGGACAGCCCTGAGAGAGACTTGATCTTCCCACAGAAGATGGCGGTGGTGGGGATCGCGTCTTTGACCGCCACGATGACTTTGGCTGTTTGAGAGGTGTGAAAGATCTCAAAGTTGGAGCTACCGCTGCTGCTACTGCTCTTGGGCTCGCTGCTGGGTCT
Organism: Oncorhynchus kisutch; assembly: GCF_002021735.2. Classification (NCBI taxonomy): domain Eukaryota; kingdom Metazoa; phylum Chordata; class Actinopteri; order Salmoniformes; family Salmonidae; genus Oncorhynchus; species Oncorhynchus kisutch. Next base: position 5,191,259 of record NW_022261982.1, on the reverse strand, counting down.
ATTACCGCTCCCACCTCCATCCACAACCGCCCACTGACGCCGTCTACTGAATTCTACATGGGTTACACCGTTCAACAGGCTAGGGTGGTGGTGAAGCTTCTGAGTGCACTCCGCAGGCTTTAAGACCTCCAGAGAAACAGATGTAGTGCCCTCGGGTGAAGGGAGCCAAGCTGTAGTAGCGCCCTCGGAAGAAGTGTGCCAGTCCCGCGATGAAGGACGCTCTTTTCTTTTCTGTTTACTAGCTACAGACAGGTCGAGGACAGTGTCATCGTGTTGTTGAAATGCCATTTCCTGCTTTGGTTGGATAATGGGAGGGGATTTCACTGATAGGTCAAGCACCTCCCCCTCGGGGACCATGGCAACAGAGGACAGAGAGGCCATTGACGATGGAGGGTAAAGAGTCATAATGTTACCATGTGGTGGAGGACTGACGATCTCCTCATAGTTAGTCTGTGTGCTTTTAGTCACCATGCAGGCTGATTTAGAGGGGTCAGAGAATCCTTTGGACTCCTGGCTCTGTGGGACGGGGATAGGGAGAGGGATGGGTAGAGGCACAGGGAGAGGAACAATGACAGGGTAGGGGACCAGGAGGGTGGCAGGGGGTACCAGGGGGGCTAGCGGGGAGCTGTAGGGGTAGGAGAGGGGTGGAGGTTGGGGTTGGGATGGGGGGAACGGGGCTGAAGCAAAGGGGTCAGTTGGGGTTGACTCCGCTGGGTGACAGGAAGAGGAGATGGGGTTGGTCTGAGCAGAAAACAGGTCCTGTATGAGGGCAGCGAATGCCGGGTTCTGGAGGATGGCATGAATACCTAGGAGAGAGAAAGAGAGAGAATGGTTGTATTACTACAATCGGAGGGGTTACACACCAATAGTCGACAGCTGAATTACTATATACCATTACAATTACCTGGGTCCTGGGCTGGAGGTCCAGGTAGTTTCTGATCCAGGGCTGGAGGCTGGCAGAAGGCCAACGAAGCCATGGAAGAGGTCTGAGGCTGGGTGTGACACAGCAGATTGTTCTGGAGGAAGGACAGGGAAGGGTAGGGGGGAGTCTGCTGGAGCATCGCTCCCATGGTGTTCAGATGCTGGAACACATGCTGCTCCAGGACCAGAGGCAGGGAGAGACCAGGGCCTTGGGAGAGGGAGCCCAGGGAGAGAGGCCCCTGGTGGGTCAGGAGGTACGGAGGGATCCCCTGGGGAGGGGTTCCTCCAGCCATCTGTTGGAGGGGGTGGATGGGCAGCATCACAGGACTGTCCCCCAGACAGAGAGGCTGAAGCACGGTGGCAGCCACCTTAAGAGCCACCCCTTCTCGAGCCTCGGCGCTGGGACTGACCATGGTGGGGGACGCTGGGATAGTTACCATATGTGAAAGGCTTGGTTTCTGATTAGCCTGGCCAGGAGAGCTGATGCGTGAGGCCTCGCTTGTAATCAGCTGGGTGACAGTGTTCTCTACCTTTCTGACCCCCTCTCCACCACCTCTTCCTCCTCCACTACTTCCCCCATTCTGAGGAAGGTCAGCTACATGCTCCGAGCAAAGATCCTCCATCTTCTTTTTCCTCAAAACATCCACTGGAGTCTGATCTTAGGACAGGAGGGCCATGGTTACTGTGGCCATGGTTACTGTTTAGCAGAGTCACAGACCGGCATCGAACCTGACGGGGGAAAGAGAAAAGGCTTGTTTTAATGGACAAATATGGGTCATTAGTCAGAACTAGAACTGGCAAGTTAGCAAAGTAAAGTAAGAGAAAACAACAAGCTTCAGTGTTTATTCAGTGTTCATGTGGATGAAAGCAGAGTAGACTTGGAGATTTATGTCCCAGTCCCTCCTGCTGTGATTTAATGAAAGACCCCGAGGACAAACTGTTGGACTTGACTTGGTTCAACTCAAAATGAACACTAAATCACTTCTAAATCCTCTTGTCTTTTCCAAATCCCCCAGTATTACCCTTGAACCTGCTAGTGATGTTTGTGTCCCAAATAGCACCCTATTCTCTGTCTAGTGTGTTACATTTGACCTGAGCCCTATGGGCCCTGGTCAAAAGTAGTGCACTATAAGCCTAAGTACAATAACTAACATTGCCAGCACCAATATATTTATTAAAAATGTGTTTCCCTGGCAGGCATAGATTGAGCAGGAATGTAATTTCATAAGGGTCATGTTTAGCCTGGTTTAGTTGAGTTAGATTGGACAGAAGGTGGCTCATGTCTTTACAGAGACCTGGGAGGTAGAGAACCTGTAATAAACATTGAGTTAGATTGGACAGAAGGTGGCTCATGTCTTTACAGAGACCTGGGAGGTAGAGAACCTGTAATAAACATTGAGTTAGATTGGACAGAAGGTGGCTCATGTCTTTACAGACACCTAGGAGGTAGAGAACCTGTAATAAACATTGAGTTAGATTGGACAGAAGGTGGCTCATGTCTTTACAGACACCTAGGAGGTAGAGAACCTGTAATAAACATTGAGTTAGATTGGACAGAAGGTGGCTCATGTCTTTACAGACACCTAGGAGGTAGAGAACCTGTAATAAACATTGAGTTAGATTGGACAGAATGTGGCTCATGTCTTTACAGACACCTAGGAGGTAGAGAACCTGTAATAAACATTGAGTTAGATTGGACAGAAGGTGGCTCATGTCTTTACAGACACCTAGGAGGTAGAGAACCTGTAATAAACATTGAGTTAGATTGGACAGAAGGTTGCTCATGTCTTTACAGACACCTAGGAGGTAGAGAACCTGTAATAAACATTGAGTTAGATTGGACAGAAGGTGGCTCATGTCTTTACAGACACCTAGGAGGTAGAGAACCTGTAATAAACATTGAGTTAGATTGGACAGAAGGTGGCTCATGTCTTTACAGACACCTAGGAGGTAGAGAACCTGTAATAAACATTGAGTTAGATTGGACAGAAGGTGGCTCATGTCTTTACAGACACCTAGGAGGTAGAGAACCTGTAATAACCCTGGTCCTAATAATGAAGAGACAGTAGAAATACTCTGTGTGTGACAGCTGACGTAACACTTGTTTTAGCAGCAGAACGGAGAACACAGGAAATCTGTTATTTTGTTCTCCGACATATCAACCAAATACAGGAAACAGGATATTTCTATAATGAGGCCTTGAAGTGACCATAAAACTAGACTGGATCAATATGAACAACAGTCTAACATTGTTGTGTTTTAAACCAGAGTTAAAACTAGACTGGATCAATATGAACAACAGTCCACCATTGTCGTGTTTTAAACCAGAGTTAAAACTATACTGGATCAATATGAACAACAGTCCACCATTGTCGTGTTTTAAACCAGAGTTAAAACTAGACTGGATCAATATGAACAACAGTCCACCATTGTCGTGTTTTAAACCAGAGTTAAAACTAGACTGGATCAATATGAACAACAGTCTAACATTGTCGTGTTTTAAACCAGAGTTAAAACTAGACTGGATCAATATGAACAACAGTCTAACATTGTTGTGTTTTAAACCAGAGTTAAAACTAGACTGGATCAATATGAACAACAGTCTAACATTGTTGTGTTTTAAACCAGAGTTCTGGAAAACCTTCACAGAGCAATTTAGATCAGTATGACTCCTGATTATGTCTAAATATGCCCAGAAACAGAACTAGTCCTTGCCTCTCACCAGTCCTCCCAGCTTCTCTCCTATCTATTAGATGTAAATGTTTTGTGGTGGAAGCCATTGGCTTTAGCCTGGTCTCAGATCTGTCTGTGCTCTCTTGACAACTCCAGCGCGTTGCTGTGACAGAAATGGAGTTGGCAAGACAGCGCAGACAGATCTGAGACCAGGCTATTGTGCGGTTGGATCAGGCTGGATATTCCTCTTCCTGTCAGCTACTTGGATCAGACTGGATATTCCCCCTCCACTCCGTTAGATCAGGCTGGATATTCCTCCTCCACTCCGTTAGATCAGGCTGGATATTCCCCCTCCACTCAGTTAGATCAGGCTGGATATTCCTCCTCCACTCAGTTAGATCAGGCTGGATATTCCTCCTCCACTCAGTTAGATCAGGCTGGATATTCCTCCTCCACTCAGTTAGATCAGGCTGGATATTCCTCCTCCACTCAGTTAGATCAGGCTGGATATTCCTCCTCCACTCAGTTAGATCAGGCTGGATATTCCTCCTCCGCTCAGTTAGATCAGGCTGGATATTCCTCCTCCACTCCGTTAGATCAGGCTGGATATTCCCCCTCCTCTCAGTTAGATCAGGCTGGATATTCCTCCTCCACTCTGTTAGATCAGGCTGGATATTCCTTCTCCACTCAGTTAGATCAGGCTGGATATTCCTCCTCCACTCAGTTAGATCAGGCTGGATATTCCTCCTCCGCTCAGTTAGATCAGGCTGGATATTCCTCCTCCACTCCGTTAGATCAGGCTGGATATTCCCCCTCCACTCAGTTAGATCAGGCTGGATATTCCTCCTCCACTCAGTTAGATCAGGCTGGATATTCCTCCTCCACGCAGTTAGATCAGGCTGGATATTCCTCCTCCACTCAGTTAGATCAGGCTGGATATTCCTCCTCCACTCAGTTAGATCAGGCTGGATATTCCTCCTCCGCGCAGATCAGGCTGGATATTCCTCCTCCACTCAGTTAGATCAGGCTGGATATTCCTCCTCCACTCAGTTAGATCAGGCTGGATATTCCTCCTCCACTCAGAGAGTTGTTTACATGCAGGCCAAATAAATAAGATACTTGTGTACAGAGAGGGAAGCCTCAGCTATCTACAGTATATTCCTATGGAGACTGTCTCTGCCAGTCATATTACTGGGGAATACAATACGAAACTCTGTCAAATAGATGTGCGCATCTGAACCTTAGGGTCAGGTTTCCAGGACACATTGAAGCCTAGGTTACTCATGGACATAGAAAATGTTCCATAGAAAATCTCCAATCTCCTACAATATTAAAATGAAACTGAAAGTAGAGCTAAAGAAAGGCTCCGTTTGGTTTGGGGGAGAAAGACAAGGTACGGGGAGGGTTAATTCAAATCCTGGTGATATCTTGTTAAAGTCCTTGAACATGTCCATTATAGTCTTATGTCTCTCTTATCAGGTCACCCTGACACAGACACGAGGAGAGAGAAAACACATAAACCCTCCTCCAAACATCTCTTCCAATACCAGGCCTGCATGTACACCACAGATATGAAGATGTCCATCCAAACACCAGATACAGAACCTCCCCCACATTAGCAGGATCTAGGATGTGAATAGAGGACGGCTCCCCTCTGCTTGGCTCTCTCCTCCTCCCCAGCAGTCGGTCGGGGACTGAGTTGAAAAGGTTAAGCCGGGGGTAATAGGCCATATGTAGCTGTTTAGAGGGAAGCTTTTCATTTGTGAGGCTTCAGGGTCCTGTGGTGAATTGTGTTTGGAAAAACCTTAATGCCAAAGGAGGTCTGTTCCAACTCCCTGACCCTAATACACTGCTTAAGGCCGTGTGCCAAATGACACCCTATTCCTTATGTAGTGCACTACTCTTGACCAGGGCCCATAGGGCTCTAATTTAAACATAGTACACTACATAGGCCAGGAAATAGGGTGCCATTTTGGGACACATATTAGATATCCTGCTGTTCTGCTGATCACTGGTCTGGACAAAATGGTTCCTCTGCATTAACCCACTAATGTAATAACAGAAAGGACATTGTGGAACGGTAAATTAATAATCATGTCTACAGAGCGAAGCCGTCAGATTCAGGATGATACACTAGTTCCTGTATTTGAAAGTCTTGTTGTCATTTATTTTTCTTCAGTTGGCCTGAAGACGTCAAGGCTTAGTTAGAAATGGGTTTTATTGAGTGTAAATATTCTGAATAAATTCTGCCTAAATAGTCTGTTTAAAGCCTGACTGTAAAACGCTGCATCTTTCCTTTTACAACTGTAAGATGCATTGCATTTTACGAAAAAGCCACATTTCTACAAATCTGTCTTCAATTGAAACATCATTCTGTTGACTTACACTCCCTGGGACTCATCTGGGGCTGTGATAGAAATGAGGTCATCAATAATCAAGAGTTAACATTTAAGCACTTGTTTAAAATCTGGTGGTGGAAAACAAACACACGCACTTAAAGCTACCAGCACTGTACACACACACGCACGCA
>NW_022261982.1:5170135-5182635 GCF_002021735.2 Oncorhynchus kisutch | reverse complement strand
TTGAAGAATATAACTTATATAGTTCAACTGTCTAACTCCATCAGAACCTAAAATATAAGCTTGTTTGTTTGTAAACAATGTAATTATAAACAAACACTGGCATGTTTTAAACCTTAAAACGATCATGTTGATATCATACAGTAGATGGTCAGTCCTTGTATCCATAGCTCTGTCTATGAATTTGAGAGTGGTTACGTTTCTCCAGCCTCGTCCCCTCAGCTGTTTACTGAATCAGTGGCAGAGTGGTTACGTTTCTCCAGCCTCGACCCCTCAGCTGTTTACTGAATCAGTGGCAGAGTGGTTACGTTTCTCCAGCCTCGTCCCCTCAGCTGTTTACTGAATCAGTGGCAGAGTGGTTACGTTTCTCCAGCCCCGTCCCCTCAGCTGTTTACTGAATCAGTGGCAGAGTGGTTACGTTTCTCCAGCCCCGTCCCCTCAGCTGTTTACTGAATCAGTGGCAGAGTGGTTACGTTTCTCCAGCCCCGTCCCCTCAGCTGTTTACTGAATCAGTGGCAGAGTGGTTACGTTTCTCCAGCCCCGTCCCCTCAGCTGTTTACTGAATCAGTGGCAGAGTGGTTACGTTTCTCCAGCCCCGTCCCCTCAGCTGTTTACTGAATCAGTGGCAGAGTGGTTACGTTTCTCCAGCCCCGTCCCCTCAGCTGTTTACTGAATCAGTGGCAGAGTGGTTACGTTTCTCCAGCCTCGTCCCCTCAGCTGTTTACTGAATCAGTGGCAGAGTGGTTACGTTTCTCCAGCCTCGTCCCCTCAGCTGTTTACTGAATCAGTGGCAGAGTGGTTACGTTTCTCCAGCCTCGTCCCCTCAGCTGTTTACTGAATCAGTGGCAGAGTGGTTACGTTTCTCCAGCCTCGTCCCCTCAGCTGTTTACTGAATCAGTGGCAGAGTGGTTACGTTTCTCCAGCCTCGTCCCCTCAGCTGTTTACTGAATCAGTGGCAGAGTGGTTACGTTTCTCCAGCCTCGTCCCCTCAGCTGTTTACTGAATCAGTGGCAGAGTGGTTACGTTTCTCCAGCCTCGTCCCCTCAGCTGTTTACTGAATCAGTGGCAGAGTGGTTACGTTTCTCCAGCCTCGTCCCCTCAGCTGTTTACTGAATCAGTGGCAGAGTGGTTACGTTTCTCCAGCCTCGTCCCCTCAGCTGTTTACTGAATCGGTGGCAGAGTGGTTACGTTTCTCCAGACTCGTCCCCTCAGCTGTTTACTGAATCAGTGGCAGAGTGGTTACGTTTCTCCAGCCTCGTCCCCTCAGCTGTTTACTGAATCAGTGGCAGAGTGGTTACGTTTCTCCAGCCTCGTCCCCTCAGCTGTTTACTGAATCAGTGGCAGAGTGGTTACGTTTCTCCAGCCTCGTCCCCTCAGCTGTTTACTGAATCGGTGGCAGAGTGGTTACGTTTCTCCAGCCCCGTCCCCTCAGCTGTTTACTGAATCGGTGGCAGAGTGGTTACGTTTCTCCAGCCTCGTCCCCTCAGCTGTTTACTGAATCGGTGGCAGAGTGGTTACGTTTCTCCAGCCTCGTCCCCTCAGCTGTTTACTGAATCGGTGGCAGAGTGGTTACGTTTCTCCAGCCTCGTCCCCTCAGCTGTTTACTGAATCGGTGGCAGAGTGGTTACGTTTCTCCAGCCTCGTCCCCTCAGCTGTTTACTGAATCGGTGGCAGAGTGGTTACGTTTCTCCAGCCTCGTCCCCTCAGCTGTTTACTGAATCGGTGGCAGAGTGGTTACGTTTCTCCAGCCTCGTCCCCTCAGCTGTTTACTGAATCAGTGGCAGAGTGGTTACGTTTCTCCAGCCTCGTCCCCTCAGCTGTTTACTGAATCAGTGGCAGAGTGGTTACGTTTCTCCAGCCTCGTCCCCTCAGCTGTTTACTGAATCAGTGGCAGAGTGGTTACGTTTCTCCAGCCTCGTCCCCTCAGCTGTTTACTGAATCAGTGGCAGAGTGGTTACGTTTCTCCAGCCTCGTCCCCTCAGCTGTTTACTGAATCGGTGGCAGAGTGGTTACGTTTCTCCAGCCTCGTCCCCTCAGCTGTTTACTGAATCGGTGGCAGAGTGGTTACGTTTCTCCAGCCCCGTCCCCTCAGCTGTTTACTGAATCAGTGGCAGAGTGGTTACGTTTCTCCAGCCTCGTCCCCTCAGCTGTTTACTGAATCAGTGGCAGAGTGGTTACGTTTCTCCAGCCCCGTCCCCTCAGCTGTTTACTGAATCAGTGGCAGAGTGGTTACGTTTCTCCAGCCCCGTCCCCTCAGCTGTTTACTGAATCAGTGGCAGAGTGGTTACGTTTCTCCAGCCTCGTCCCCTCAGCTGTTTACTGAATCAGTGGCAGAGTGGTTACGTTTCTCCAGCCTCGTCCCCTCAGCTGTTTACTGAATCAGTGGCAGAGTGGTTACGTTTCTCCAGCCCCGTCCCCTCAGCTGTTTACTGAATCAGTGGCAGAGTGGTTACGTTTCTCCAGCCTCGTCCCCTCAGCTGTTTACTGAATCAGTGGCAGAGTGGTTACGTTTCTCCAGCCCCGTCCCCTCAGCTGTTTACTGAATCAGTGGCAGAGTGGTTACGTTTCTCCAGCCCCGTCCCCTCAGCTGTTTACTGAATCAGTGGCAGAGTGGTTACGTTTCTCCAGCCTCGTCCCCTCAGCTGTTTACTGAATCAGTGGCAGAGTGGTTACGTTTCTCCAGCCTCGTCCCCTCAGCTGTTTACTGAATCAGTGGCAGAGTGGTTACGTTTCTCCAGCCCCGTCCCCTCAGCTGTTTACTGAATCAGTGGCAGAGTGATTGCTTTGTTATTGTTTGAACTGCAGATTTCCACTTTAATTCTACACTCAATCGTCATTGGTTGTCACACTGATAAGGTAAAAAGCTGTCATTCTGCCCCTGAACAAGGAAGTTAACCCACTGTTCCCCGGTCGCCAAAGACGTGGATGTGGATTAAGGTCGGCCCTCCGCTCCTCTCTGATTCAGAGGGGTTGGGTTAAATGCGGAAGACATGTTTCAGTTGAATGCATTCAGTTGTACAACTTACTAAGAATCCCCCTTTCCCTTTCCCTGACTGGTACTGGGAGATATTGGAGGAGATATTATTGGAGGAGAGGGAGACTGTCTTTGAGTTGCTGTGCTTCCTGAACCCCAATCTACTGTTGTCATGGCAACACAGTCAGTGGCACAGTGAAGCAGCAGCAACTCTGGCAGCCATTTTGTAGGCTACATGGATGGTAGGGTTCCTCTCTGTTGGGGGAACAGTGATGGGTTTCTTTACCAGTGCCCTTTCTCTAGGTTACTATTGTCTGATGTTGGCTGAGGTCTGATCTATATCTCCCATACCACACAACACCACAACACAACACAACAGCACAACACCACAGCACCACAACACCACACCACAATACCACAACATCACACCACAACACCACAGCACCACAACACCACACCACAATACCACAACATCACACCACAACACCACAGCCCCACAACATACCAGCACAACAACATAACACCACAACACCACAACACCACAGCACCACAACATCACAGCACCACAACACCACAGACAGCATCACAACATAACAAAACATCACAGCACCACAACACCACAGCACCACAACACAACACCACAGCACCACAACACCACAGACAGCATCAAAACATAACACAACACCACAGCACCACAACATAACAGCACAACACCACAGCACCACAACACAACAGCACCACAACACAACAGCACCACAACATACCAGTACCACAACACCACAGCACCACAACACCACAGCACCACAACACCACAGCACCACAACACAACACCACAACACCACAGCACCACAACACAACAGCACCACAACATACTAGCACAACACCACAACACCACAGCACCACAACATAACAGCACAACAACACAACACCACAGCACCACAACACAACACCACAACACCACAGCACCACAACACAACAGCACCACAACATACTAGCACAACACCACAACCCCACAACACCACAGCACCACAACACAACTGCACCACAACACAACAGCACCACAACATACCAGCACCACAACATACTAGCACAACACCACACAACCACAGCTCCACAGCACCACAACATACCAGCACCACAACACCACAGCACCACAACATACACTCACCACAACATCACAGCACCACAACAGACATCATCACAACATAACACAACATCACAGCACCACAACATCACAGCACCACAACACCACAACATACCAGCACCACAACATACCAGCACCACAACATTTTATTTATTTTTATTTATTTTACCAGGTAGGCTAGTTGAGAACACCTTTATTTAACCAGGTAGGCTAGTTGAGAACACCTTTATTTAACCAGGTAGGCTAGTTGAGAACACCTTTATTTAACCAGGTAGGCTAGTTGAGAACACCTTTATTTAACCAGGTAGGCTAGTTGAGAACACCTTTATTTAACCAGGTAGGCTAGTTGAGAACACCTTTATTTAACCAGGTAGGCTAGTTGAGAACACCTTTATTTAACCAGGTAGGCTAGTTGAGAACACCTTTATTTAACCAGGTAGGCAAGTTGAGAACAAGTTCTCATTTACAATTGCGACCTGGCCAAGATAAAGCAAAGCAGTTCGACAGATAAAACGACACAGAGTTACACATGGAGTAAAAACAAACATACAGTCAATAATGCAGTATAAACAAGTCTATATACAATGTGAGCAAATGAGGTGAGAAGGGAGGTAAAGGCAAAAAAGGCCAAGATGGCAAAGTAAATACAATATAGCAAGTAAAATACTGGAATGGTAGTTTTGCAATGGAAGAATGTGCAAAGTAGAAATAAAAAAATAATGGGGTGCAAAGGAGCAAAATAAATAAATAAATTAAAATTAAATACAGTTGGGAAAGAGGTAGTTGTTTGGGCTAAATTATAGGTGGGCTATGTACAGGTGCAGTAATCTGTGAGCTGCTCTGACAGTTGGTGCTTAAAGCTAGTGAGGGAGATAAGTGTTTCCAGTTTCAGAGATTTTTGTAGTTCGTTCCAGTCATTGGCAGCAGAGAACTGGAAGGAGAGGCGGCCAAAGAAAGAATTGGTTTTGGGGGTGACTAGAGAGATATACCTGCTGGAGCGTGTGCTACAGGTGGGAGATGCTATGGTGACCAGCGAGCTGAGATAAGGGGGGACTTTACCTAGCAGTGTCTTGTAGATGACATGGAGCCAGTGGGTTTGGCGACGAGTATGAAGCGAGGGCCAGCCAACGAGAGCGTACAGGTCGCAATGGTGGGTAGTATATGGGGCTTTGGTGATAAAACGGATTGCACTGTGATAGACTGCATCCAATTTGTTGAGTAGGGTATTGGAGGCTATTTTGTAAATGACATCGCCAAAGTCGAGGATTGGTAGGATGGTCAGTTTTACAAGGGTATGTTTGGCAGCATGAGTGAAGGATGCTTTGTTGCGAAATAGGAAGCCAATTCTAGATTTAACTTTGGATTGGAGATGTTTGATATGGGTCTGGAAGGAGAGTTTACAATCTAACCAGACACCTAAGTATTTGTAGTTGTCCACGTATTCTAAGTCAGAGCCGTCCAGAGTAGTGATGTTGGACAGGCGGGTAGGTGCAGGCAGCGATCGGTTGAAGAGCATGCATTTAGTTTTACTTGCATTCAAGAGCAATTGGAGGCCACGGAAGGAGAGTTGTATGGCATTGAAGCTTGCCTGGAGGGTTGTTAACACAGTGTCCAGAGAAGGGCCGGAAGTATACAGAATGGTGTCGTCTGCGTAGAGGTGGATCAGGGACTCACCAGCAGCAAGAGCGACCTCATTGATGTATACAGAGAAGAGAGTCGGTCCAAGAATTGAACCCTGTGGCACCCCCATAGAGACTGCCAGAGGTCCGGACAGCAGACCCTCCGATTTGACACACTGAACTCTATCAGAGAAGTAGTTGGTGAACCAGGCGAGGCAATCATTTGAGAAACCAAGGCTGTCGAGTCTGCCGATGAGGATATGGTGATTGACAGAGTCGAAAGCCTTGGCCAGATCAATGAATACGGCTGCACAGTAATGTTTCTTATCGATGGCGGTTAAGATATCGTTTAGGACCTTGAGCGTGGCTGAGGTGCACCCATGACCAGCTCTGAAACCAGATTGCATAGCAGAGAAGGTATGGTGAGATTCGAAATGGTCGGTAATCTGTTTGTTGACTTGGCTTTCGAAGACCTTAGAAAGGCACGGTAGGATAGATATAGGTCTGTAGCAGTTTGGGTCAAGAGTGTCCCCCCCTTTGAAGAGGGGGATGACCGCAGCTGCTTTCCAATCTTTGGGAATCTCAGACGACACGAAAGAGAGGTTGAACAGGCTAGTAATAGGGGTGGCAACAATTTCGGCAGATAATTTTAGAAAGAAAGGGTCCAGATTGTCTAGCCCGGCTGATTTGTAGGGGTCCAGATTTTGCAGCTCTTTCAGAACATCAGCTGAATGGATTTGGGAGAAGGAGAAATGGGGAAGGCTTGGGCGAGTTGCTGTTGGGGGTGCAGTGCTGTTGTCCGGGGTAGGAGTAGCCAGGTGGAAAGCATGGCCAGCCGTAGAAAAATGCTTATTGAAATTCTCAATTATGGTGGATTTATCAGTGGTGACAGTGTTTCCTATCTTCAGTGCAGTGGGCAGCTGGGAGGAGGTGTTCTTATTCTCCATGGACTTTACAGTGTCCCAGAACTTTTTTGAGTTAGTGTTGCAGGAAGCAAATTTCTGCTTGAAAAAGCTAGCCTTGGCTTTTCTAACTGCCTGTGTATAATGATTTCTAGCTTCCTTGAACAGCTGCATATCACGGGGGCTGTTCGATGCTAATGCAGAACGCCATAGGATGTTTTTGTGTTGGTTAAGGGCAGTCAGGTCTGGGGAGAACCAAGGGCTATATCTGTTCCTGGTTCTAAATTTCTTGAATGGGGCATGTTTATTTAGGATGGTTAGGAAGGCTTTTAAAAAAAATATCCAGGCATCCTCTACTGACGGGATGAGATCAATATCCTTCCAGGATACCCCGGCCAGGTCGATTAGAAAGGCCTGCTCGCAGAAGTGTTTCAGGGAGCGTTTTACAGTGATGAGTGGCGGTCGTTTGACCGCTGACCCATTACGGATGCAGGCAATGAGGCAGTGATCGCTGAGATCTTGGTTGAAGACAGCAGAGGTGTATTTAGAGGGGAAGTTGGTTAGGATGAAATCTATGAGGGTGCCCGTGTTTAAGGTTTTGGGGAGGTACCTGGTAGGTTCATTGATAATTTGTGTGAGATTGAGGGCATCAAGTTTAGATTGTAGGATGGCTGGGGTGTTAAGCATGTTCCAGTTTAGGTCGCCTAGCAGCACGAACTCTGAAGATAGATGGGGGGCAATCAGTTCACATATGGTGTCCAGAGCACAGCTGGGGGCAGAGGGTGGTCTATAGCAGGCGGCAACGGTGAGAGACTTGTTTTTAGAGAGGTGGATTTTTAAAAGTAGAAGTTCAAATTGTTTGGGTACAGACCTGGATAGTAGGACAGAACTCTGCAGGCTATCTTTGCAGTAGATTGCAACACCGCCCCCTTTGGCAGTTCTATCTTGTCTGAAAATGTTGTAGTTTGGAATTAAAATGTCTGAGTTTTTGGTGGTCTTCCTAAGCCAGGATTCAGACACAGCTAGAACATCCGGGTTGGCAGAGTGTGCTAAAGCAGTGAATAGAACAAACTTAGGGAGGAGGCTTCTAATGTTAACATGCATGAAACCAAGGCTATTACGGTTACAGAAGTCGTCAAAAGAGAGCGCCTGGGGAATAGGAGTGGAGCTAGGCACTGCAGGGCCTGGATTCACCTCTACATCGCCAGAGGAACATAGGAGGAGTAGAATAAGGGTACGGCTAAAAGCTATGACAATTGGTCTTCTAGAACGTCTGGAACATAGAGTAAAAGGAGGTTTCTGGGGGCGATAAAATAGCATCAAGGTATAATGTACAGACAAATGTATGGTAGGATGTGAATACAGTGGAGGTAAACCTAGGTATTGAGTGATGAAGAGAGAGATATTGTCTCTAGAAACATCGTTGAAACCAGGAGATGTCATTGCATGTGTGGGTGGTGGAACTAATAGGTTGGATAAGGTATAGTGAGCAGGACTAGAGGCTCTACAGTGAAATAAGCCAATAAACACTAACCAGAACAGAAATGGACAAGACATATTGACATTAAGGAGGGGCATGCTTAGTCGAGTGATCAAAAGGGTCCGGTGAGTGGAGAGGTTGGTTGGTGATTTAGACAGCTAGCCAGGGCATCGGTAGCAAGCTAGCATAGGATGGAGGTCTGTTGTTAGCTACCTCTTGCGTTCCGTCAGTAGATTAGTGGGGTTCCGTGTGGTAGAGGGGATTAATCCAAATCACACAACAACAACAAAAATAAAAACAATAGATATAGTTATAGAGGCCCAAGAAGAAAACATAATAATAATAATAAAAAGTAAAAAAAAATATATATATATATATATATATAAAAAAAATTGTCCGATTGTCTATTCAGATAGCAGCCGGTAAGACAGCTAACGGTTAGCAGGCCGCAGATGGGCGTTCAGGAGCCAGCCGAATAACTCCTTCGGGTAGATAACGTCGGCAGTCCAGTTGTGAAGGCCCGGTGGGGCTCCGCGAAAGCAGTAAAACGGGTCCGGATAGGTGACTGCAGCCCAGGTGTGATTGATGGAACTCAGGAGTGATTGACGGAGCTTGCTAGCTCCGGAATAATTGATGTTTGCTCCGGAATCGACGAAGGCCAATAGTCACACGGATAGCAGCTAGCTAGCTGTGAGATCCGGGTATGAATGTCCAGAGAGCAGTCGAAATCCAGGGACATGGAGAGAAAAATTGGTCCGGTATGTTCCGTTCCGAGCCGCGCTGCGCCGTACAGAACTGGCGATAGATTTTCGAGCTAAAGGATAGCTGATGACCACAAACCGTGGTTAGCTGAATACTAACGATTTGCCAGTAAAGGAGCTAACTAGCTTCTGAACTAGCTTCTGGATTAGCTTCTGGCTAGTTTCAGGCTAGCTTCTTGGAGTTTCTGGCTAGCTTCTTGGAGGATTACAGATCTGAGGTAAATAATACTTTTTTATAAATATACATTGGTGAGGCGGGTTGCAGGAGAGTGTTTTGAAGATGAGTTGATGGAAAATAAAAATAAAATGTATGTGAAAAAGTTGTAAATATATATATATATACAGGACACGACAAGACGAGGACAAAAGACGTCTGAACTGCTATGCCACCTTGGAACGAAGTCATCACAACACCACAGACAGCATCAAAACATAACACAACAACACAACACCACAGCACCACAACATAACAGCACAACACCACAAGCACTTCACAGCACCACAACACCACAGACAGCATCAAAACATAACACAACAGCACCTCAAGATCACAGACAGCATCACATCATAACACAACACCACAGCACCACAATATAACAGTACAACACCACAGCACATCACCACAACACCACAGACAGCATCACAACATAACACAACACCGCAGACAGCATCACAACATAACACAACACCACAGCACCTCAAGACCACAGACAGCATCACATCATAACACAAGACCACAGACAGCATCTGTCACGTCCTGGCCTTAGTTCCTTTTTTATGTCTCTATTTTGGTTTGGTCAGGGCGGGAGTTGGGGTGGGCATTCTATGTTTTTCATTCTATGTTTTGTTCTGTGTGTTGTATTTCTATGTGTTTGGCCTGGTATGGTTCCCAATCAGAGGCAGCTGTCAATCGTTGTCTCTGATTGAGAACCATACTTAGGTAGCCTGTTTTCCCACCTGTGTTTGTGGGTAGTTGTTTTCTGTTTTGTATTCTGTACCAGACAGAACTGTTTCGTTCATTCTCTTTTTTTTTTTTTCAGTCAGTGTTCCATTCCTAAATAAAGATGAACATGTACCACGCTGCACCTTGGTCCTCACCTCTTTCCACCAACGGCCGTTACAGCATCACAACAGAACACAGCACCATGTCATTTGGAGATCTACTATAGGCCTCGGGCAGGGGCCCAAATTACATTCCGCTGTCGGATGATTTGTCCCTGAGCGGATAGTTGGGGGGCAGGAACATAGTTGGAAATGATTTGTACTGTGAACTGACTGCAAGAACCCCAAACAGATAAATTACATGACAAAACAGAATCATTTCAAACCTTGATTACATTGATACCATCACATATCTCACTTCCGACCCTGGGAATACTTCGGGAACAGATTTCCTAAATTTAAATCATTCCGAGTTGATTTCCCGGTGAGTTTACAGTATTTTATGTGGAGAAATTAAAATGATATAGAAAAAAAAAATCTTGAAAACTTATAGGGGCCAAATAAAACCACTGGGCAGCCTATTAGGGAACCCTCGGGTAGATTGTCTAAATCTGACGACAGAGACAGGGTGTGTGTGAAAACAACACACAACGCAGACTGCGTCATCTCTCAGAGAGAACAACTAAATAAAAGAGAGAATATAAGGCTTATAAGAGAGAGAGAGAGGAAGACTTCATGCCCTCATGGAGGGGGAAGCAGATCACATAATCAGAGACTTAAAAACATCAATTACAAAATGGCATGTCTTCAACCCCAAACCTCAGAAAGCCTGTCGTTTCTCCAGTTTAATGGTACCCATGTGGGAAGCTGTTGCAACCATAAGGAAAGGGGTAAAATAGGCTTCCTGGTGTGTGTGTCCCAAATGGCACCCTATTCCCTATTTAGTGCACTACTTTTGACTAGGGCCCATTGGGCTCTGGTGAAAAGAAGTGCACTGCACTATATAGGGAATAAGGTGCCATTTGGGACTTACCCCTAAATACGTTTTCTACATGAGTTTGAAGCAAAGCACTATATAGGGAATAGGGTGCCATTTGTGACGTACACCTAAATACGTTTTCTACATGAGTTTGAAGCAAAGCACTATATAGGGAATAGGGTGCCATTTGTGACCTACCCTAAATACGTTTTCTACATGAGTTTGAAGCAAAGCACTATATAGGGAATAGGGTGCCATTTGTGACCTACCCTAAATACGTTTTCTACATGAGTTTGAAGCAAAGCACTATATAGGGAATAGGGTGCCATTTGTGACCTACCCTAAATACGTTTTCTACATGAGTTTGAAGCAAAGCACTATATAGGGAATAGGGTGCCATTTGTGACCTACCCTAATTTCTACATGAGTTTGAAGCAAAGCTGGCACAGAGGGAGAGACAAGGCTGTAATTGATGAGGAATGTAATCTTAAAGCAGAACCAATCATTAGGATCATTACGATGGGTTTGGAGAGCAGTGCCTTGAGTTCACTCAGTTTATGAGGATCCAATAATGCTTTGTGTATGTTTAGTACTGACGTTCATAGCACCAAGGCCTTCCACTTTCCCCCAGGTCTCTCCAAACATATAGTGTGGGACTCTAAACCCAGATGAAGCCTAGTCCTGAACTAGTCCAATGGAGCCACTACTTTAGATGGTTAGTGTGTCATTGTTTTAGAATAGATGAGGCTTCGCTCTGGCAGGCTGATATTTGTATGTAGACGATGCTCTGACGGCCGTGTGTTTATAAAGGCATTAAGTGTGTTCTTGGTCTGGGCTGGGAGTTTATTCACGCTGTAATACGTCATTGTTAACTGGAGCCTTCGCTAAGTTCCCGCCCCAGAATGTTGAGTAACCAATCGCAGTGCTCCAATGGAAAGCAACTATCGTCGAGTCCAACACCTTGGACAAGCTCACGTAGATCTCATGAAAGCCAGTGAGGACTATGGCAAAAAAACAAGAATTTTCTTCGAAAACTAAATGTTTAACTGGATAAATAACTGCCCAGTGCACCAGGAGTACTTGCTACTGTGAGTCCTGAAATGCAGAAACTGTTGATTGTTGATGGACCGTTTCCCGTCTTTATTTTCTTTCCAGAACTCTCAGAAATCTCAGGTGGTTCTGCTATCTCTCTCAGAACTCTCAGGTGGTTCTGCTATCTCTCTCAGAACTCTCAGGTGGTTCTGCTATGTCTCTCAGAACTCTCAGGTGGTTCTGCTATCTCTCTCAGAACTCTCAGGTGGTTCTGCTATGTCTCTCAGAACTCTCAGGTGGTTCTGCTATCTCACTCAGAACTCTCAGGTGGTTCTGCTATCTCTCTCAGAACTCTCAGGTGGTTCTGCTATCTCTCTCAGAACTCTCAGGTGGTTCTGCTATCTCTCTCAGAACTCTCAGGTGGTTCTGCTATCTCGCTCAGAACTCTCAGGTGGTTCTGCTATCTCGCTCAGAACTCTCAGGTGGTTCTGCTATCTCTCTCAGAACTCTCAGGTGGTTCTGCTATCTCTCTCAGAACTCTCAGGTGGTTCTGCTATCTCACTCAGAACTCTCAGGTGGTTCTGCTATCTCTCTCAGAACTCTCAGGTGGTTCTGCTATCTCTCTCAGAACTCTCAGGTGGTTCTGCTATCTCTCTCAGAACTCTCAGGT
>NW_022261982.1:5127635-5165135 GCF_002021735.2 Oncorhynchus kisutch | reverse complement strand
CAGGCTGCCACAGATTATCTCTGTACCAACTTCTTATCAATACCTCTAGCAGTCTGCCACAGATGATCTCTGTACCAATTTCTTATCAATACCTCTAGCAGTCTGCCACAGATTATCTCTGTCCCAACTTCTTATCAATACCTCTAGTAGTCTGCCACAGATTATCTCTGTCCCAACTTCTTATCAACACCTCTAGCAGGCTGCCACAGATTATCTCTGTCCCATCTTCTTATCATATAACCTTTAGCAGTTTGCCACAGATTATCTCTGTCCCAACTTCTTGTCATATAACCTCTAGCAGGCTGCCACAGATTATCTCTGTACCAACTTCTTATCATATAACCTCTAGCAGTCTGCCATAGATTATCTCTGTACCAACTTCTTATCAATACCTCTAGCAGGCTGCCACAGATGATCTCTGTACCAACTTCTTATCAATACCTCTAGCAGGCTGCCACAGATGATCTCTGTACCAACTTCTTAACAATACCTCTAGCAGGCTGCCACAGATTATCTCTGTCCCAACTTCTTATCAATACCTCTAGCAGGCTGCCACAGATTATCTCTGTCCCAACTTCTTATCATATAACCTCTAGCAGTCTGCCACAGATGATCTCTGTCCCAACTTCTTGTCATATAACCTCTAGCAGGCTGCCACAGATTATCTCTGTACCAATTTCTTATCAATACCTCTAGCAGGCTGCCACATATTATCTCTGTACCAACTTCTTATCAATACCTCTAGCAGTCTGCCACATATTATCTCTGTACCAACTTCTTATCAATACCTCTAGCAGTCTGCCACATATTATCTCTGTACCAACTTCTTATCAATACCTCTAGCAGTCTGCCACATATTATCTCTGTACCAACTTCTTATCAATACCTCTTAGCAGTCTGCCACAGATGATCTCTGTACCAACTTCTTATCAATACCTCTAGCAGTCTGCCACAGATGATCTCTGTACCAACTTCTTATCAATACCTCTAGTAGTCTGCCACTGATTATCTCTGTCCCAACTTCTTATCAACACCTCTAGCAGGCTGCCACAGATTATCTCTGTCCCATCTTCTTATCATATAACCTTTAGCAGTTTGCCACAGATTATCTCTGTCCCAACTTCTTGTCATATAACCTCTAGCAGGCTGCCACAGATTATCTCTGTACCAACTTCTTATCATATAACCTCTAGCAGTCTGCCATAGATTATCTCTGTACCAACTTCTTATCAATACCTCTAGCAGGCTGCCACAGATGATCTCTGTACCAACTTCTTATCAATACCTCTAGCAGGCTGCCACAGATGATCTCTGTACCAACTTCTTAACAATACCTCTAGCAGGCTGCCACAGATTATCTCTGTCCCAACTTCTTATCAATACCTCTAGCAGGCTGCCACAGATTATCTCTGTCCCAACTTCTTATCATATAACCTCTAGCAGTCTGCCACAGATGATCTCTGTCCCAACTTCTTGTCATATAACCTCTAGCAGGCTGCCACAGATTATCTCTGTACCAATTTCTTATCAATACCTCTAGCAGGCTGCCACATATTATCTCTGTACCAACTTCTTATCAATACCTCTAGCAGTCTGCCACATATTATCTCTGTACCAACTTCTTATCAATACCTCTAGCAGTCTGCCACATATTATCTCTGTACCAACTTCTTATCAATACCTCTAGCAGTCTGCCACATATTATCTCTGTACCAACTTCTTATCAATACCTCTTAGCAGTCTGCCACAGATGATCTCTGTACCAACTTCTTATCAATACCTCTAGCAGTCTGCCACAGATGATCTCTGTACCAACTTCTTATCAATACCTCTAGTAGTCTGCCACTGATTATCTCTGTCCCAACTTCTTATCAATACCTCTAGTAGTCTGCCACAGATTATCTCTGTCCCAATTTCTTATCATATAGGCGGGTTTGATCCTGGAGTTTTTAACCACTGAGCCATATTGTCGTTTAGCCTGTAGCTTTAGCCATCAGGACAATAGTTATTGTAATTAGACAATGGTATGGATGACAGTATAATGTGTGTGTCACCTGGGTTGTCCTGTAATGTATAATACTGTGATCCGTCTAATCGTTTCCAAGGGGTCCCCAAGGGGTCCCCGAGGGCCTCTAGGGTTACACAGTACCACAGCTGTTTGGACATATTGCTGGACCAAATCACCACAGGGACAGGTGGGGGGCACTAAACAGTTATCTTTAGTTACAAAGGCCTACATTCAATTATTTAGAGACTTTCATTTCTTTAGATATGATTACGTATATATTACTAAATATAGACATCATGATAAGCAAACCATAACTGTCTGAATTTAACAAATGTAAAAAACATTTACTAGAATGCTACCAGTGTTATAAAAATAATTTGTGGGAGCATTGGTCAGGTCTACCCAATAAATAACATTAAATTTCTTAATGACGCGTTGGAATTTGCCTCCCAAATAAAGACAGAATTGTTAGGCTATTTTCCACTTAATGCAGACTGTATGTATGTCTATGACTATGTCTCCACATGTGTGTATATGGTATTACCGTGTAATGATGAGACCCGTTACTTCTGTATAGGCTACAGTCTATGTGACGACCCCAATAAAGCCCCATAATAATTTGTCCATCCCAACCGCATAGCAGGAAAGCTGGCCTTATATAAACGATCCGTGCAGAACAATGTAATCACGTCGGAATGAATAGGTGTCATTAATTAGGGTTCATATATGGCTCATTCCATCATTTTCTGCTCCTCCAAATACGAGATGGCCTATCACTGCCATTCAGCCATGCAATTTCGGCCTCTCGCCTTTTAGAAACCATACAGTCGACCGACCATCATTTCAAGGTAAATTAGAACAAAGATAGATGCCATTACCATACAAGAAGAGCCCGTGTTGATGCTATGCCCGATGTTAAATCGTCAGTGTCCCGACGCTACAACGTAGAGACCGTAGCCAGCCCCCCCAAAAAACGGGTTCTTCCCTGGAGAAAGGCGGTAGTCCTGTGACAGCGAGGCTGCGCGCGCGCAGACGGTGTCCTCGGTTTTCTCCGGTACGTAGTATTTTGACAGGAGAGAGCTGTCCTCACCCTGCGAGCAAACCGTTATTTTTATAGTCTATGAAGCATAGGTTATAGTACATCAGGTTTATAAGGAACGCTGTCAAACAGATGTAACTACAAAATATCATGATTTATAAACAATAATGCCTATCCTGACAGAAAAATATATAGAATTTCCATGGCAAAGCATAGGCTATATCTATTCTATTCTATAGAAAATTAATCCAAATGATTACATTTATTTTATGGTAAGCATAATTTGTGTGAACGTTTATTGTTGACATTCCTATCATGTGATGGCCTTGTAGCTGTCCTGGGTGAAATACATGGACATGTCTTTCCGGATGTAATAGGTTGTTATGGATACCTGACTGGACTCACCCAACCGTGTCCCATTAACATTCCACCTATCATGTGTAAATGCATAATTTCCACCATAACAATTGGCTTTACTAAGTTATTATCAACATCTGACATGCACATATATGTGTTTCCCAGATTTATTAAGACGAGAATGTGTGAGGGGAAAGCAGGTCACCTTTTTCTCTCTTTGTTATTCAAAAGTCTTTGTTATTCTTTGAGGAAAATCAAATAGTTGTAGTATTCTGTAAAGGTTTAAAGGCATGACGGCCCGACAGTTCATTTCCCCTATTCTGACTGTTTTAAAGTTGGACAATGACTTCTGTTTGATTCTCGCTTTCCTCAAGTAAGACATCAGTGGTGATGGGGGGGGAGGGGGTGAAGGGTTGGAAAGGGGAGGGAGTTCTTAGATTCTTACCCCAGAGAATGGAACACAGGACACAACGGTTCAGGGAACTGTTTGAAGGATCAGCTCCATGGGGGATTAAATGGGGAGAATTGAGAATTGATTTTCCCCAACTGGGGTTTAGAAGTGGTAGTGGTGATGTTGGTGGTGGATAGGGGCCTCAGCTCAGGCCTGTTGGCTGGTCATCTGGGTGCGTCCTGGGGGTTAGAAGTTGAGTTGTGAGGGGGTCACAGTGGTGGGTCAGTCTTTAAAGGCCCACTATGGAACAATAGACCTTTCAGAGCCTGTCTGTGAGGATACAGACAGGTCAGGCTAGGGGTGAGGATATAGACAGGCCAGGCTATGGGTGAGGAGATAGACAGGTCAGGCTAGGGGTGAGGAGATAGACAGGTCAGGCTACGGGTGAGGAGATAGACAGGTCAGGCTAGGGCAGACAGGTCAGGCTAGGGGTGAGGAGATAGACAGGTCAGACTATGGGTGAGGATACAGACAGGTCAGGCTAGGGGTGAGGAGACAGGCAGGTCAGGCTAGGGGTGAGGAGACAGACAGGCCAGGCTAGGGGTGAGGATACAGACAGGTCAGGCTAGGGGTGAGGAGACAGACAGGTCAGGCTAGGGGTGAGGATACAGACAGGTCAGGCTAGGGGTGAGGAGACAGACAGGCATTGAGACATCAACCACCATCACTTCCTGTCCCAATGCATTCCCTTCACTCTGCCAGGTCTGCTCAGCAGAGAGGCAAGGTACAGGGCCTCAAAGCAGATCGCCTCACAGTGGATGGGACCTAGCAATACAGTGCAGGCCATCCTGTCTGTTGGCTAAACTCCACAGCAACGACACATCGCCATCTACTGGTGGTGGGGCCTCTAGACATTCTCTCCACTGAACCTGAGAAGCAATGAAAGAAAGTGCCTCTGCGGATACTTTTATCCAGAGTGACTTACACACACACGCGCACGCACGCACACACACGCACGCGCACGCGCGCACACACACACACACGCACACACACGCACCCGCACGCACGCGCGCACACACGCACACACACACACACACACACACACACACACACACACACACACACACACACACACACACACACACACACACACACACACACACACACACACACACACACACACACACACACACACACACACACACACGACCTGTGTGACGTGAAGGACGTACAAGGACACCACATGTTTCTTTTCAAACGCAGTCACATTTATTGTCCTTTTCTATGCCCAGTCACTGAGCAGTCTGATGAGCTGTCAAATCAATACGATATAATGCAGTCAATGGAGGTCTCACGTTTACCCAAAAATAAATACAAGACTGAAATAGTGTTGCACAGCTCCAAAATATACAAAGGCTTGGAATTAATTCATTAATTAATCATGTAAACTTTGAAAATATTTTACAAAAAAGAAAAAGATCTTTGCAACATTTTTAAAAAGGTTTACTATTTACATTTCGTTTTTGTACAAAAATAGAAAAAGGTGATGTAATGTGTCATGTTCCAGCTTTGAGCCAGGAGCATCTTGTACCGCCCGAGCCAGTTACACTGTACCACTCATCCTTTTAAATAGTTGGGTTTTGGTTTTCATCTTTTTAAAGTAGGTTTTTCATGTATTAATGTTAATATTTAAAGTTTCAAAATCATTATTTTTGTGTGTTGGTTCTTTCCAGTATACTTGTGACTCTCTGAAACCCTTTGGCAGAAGCATGGCCTGTGCTATCCTGATCATGCATCCTAAATTAATGAACCATGTATAATATATTTTAATCGATAGGGGAAATACAGTCTTTTACACAAATCATCACATATCATCATCAATATAACGTCAGGTTACAGCCAAAAAGGGAAACACTTCACAAGCTCCACTATACCAGTGCAATAGGAGAATCTCTTCTGGTTTGTTTTTAGACTTCAGGGAATCATGTCTCAGAGGAAAACAGTATATTTTTTTAATCCGAGGTTAAAAGGTGTCTAGGTCAATGCAAACAAGAGAAGATTATTACCTCTGGCTCTCACTTCTGTGTTGGGCTATTACACTTCTGTGTTGGGCTATTACACTTCTGTGTTGGGGTATTACACTTCTGTGTTGGGCTATTACACTTCTGTGTTGGGCTATTACACTTCTGTGTTGGGCTATTACACTTCTGTGTTGGGCTATTACACTTCTGTGTTGGGCTATTACACTTCTGTGTTGGGGTATTACACTTCTGTGTTGGGCTATTACACTTCTGTGTTGGGCTATTACACTTCAGGGTTGGGGTATTACACTTCTGTGTTGGGCTATTACACTCCTGTGTTGGGGTATTACACTTCAGGGTTGGGGTATTACACTCCTGTGTTGGGCTATTACACTTCTGAGTTGGGGTATTACACTTCTGTGTTGGGCTATTACACTTCTGTGTTGGGCTATTACACTTCTGTGTTGGGCTCGAATCCATTTCAATTCCAGTCAATTCAGGAAGTAAACTGAAATTCCAATTCCGATTGTCTTCAATGATTTTCAAAGAGGAGAAATTTGGAATTGGAATTGAGAATTTGGTTTACTTTCTGAATTGACTGGTATTGAAATGGAATCGCCCTGTTACACACATTGGATATGTCTCAGGGAAAGGCAGGCAATAGTTTCTTATTTGAAAACGTTTGTCTGTGGGGCCTGGACTCAGATGAACCAATGTCTTTAGTCTGTGGGGCCTGGACTCAGATGAACCAATGTCTTTAGTCTGTGGGGCCTGGACTCAGATGAACCAATGTCTTTAGTCTGTGGGGCCTGGACTCAGATGAACCAATGTCTTTAGTCTGTGGGGCCTGGACTCAGATGAACCAATGTCTTTAGTCTGTGGGGCCTGGACTCAGACGAACCAATGTCTTTAGTCTGTGGGGCCTGGCCTGGGGAGAAATGGCTACATTGCTACTTTACCGAAAGTTGAAAGACACTTGCAATGGGAACACAAATCATCAAAATATAATCTATATATTTTTTGGGCTGCATACAGATTATGTCAAACTACTGTTACTAATCCACATGAACAATTAAAAATGACTTCAGAGGATCCCAAATATCTACTCAAGGTGGATTTTGACACCATATAGTTTAACGTTCATATTCTAAGACTGAGTCAGAAATGGCCCCCTTTTATTCCCTATGTAGTGCACTACTTTTGACCAGAGCCCTATGGAGTAGTGCACTAGGTAGGGAATAGGGTGCCATTTGGGATGCATTCTAAGAATGCACCGTCACGTTTAGCATCAGCCAGTTCAGTTCAATCGTGATATTACTCTGATATGAAATGTCTTTCAGTTTCACCTTCATTCCTCTTCTAGGTTATTCAATATGATAATAAAAGAACTCTCTGGATAAAATATCCTGTGATTAAAAATAGTTTCTATACAATGTTGTATAATTATTGTCATTAATGAATGTCATCTTGTAGATCCTGGCAAGTTGTCGCACCATAATCTACATTTAAAAGAGAGACACAATGCATAGAGAGGTACCTGTCTCTTGGTTCCCCAATGTTCCCCAATGTTCCCCAGTGTCTAACCAGCCATTTTGTGTCATTTTGACCACAGAAAGGTTCACCAAACTCCTAGATATATATATAGTATGGCATTTCAACACCAGGCAAATGAATGGCTGCAGTTTTATAGTCCAACAGTTTGTAAAACGATAAGATGAAATAGAATGTTAACACAATTATACCACACACTCTTAGAAAAACAGGTTCCAAAAGGGTTGTTCGGCTCTCCCCATAGGAGAACCCTTTTCAGTTCCAGGTAGAACCCTTTTAAGTTCCGTGTAGAACCCTCTGTAGAAAGGGTTCTACATGGAACCCAAAAGGGTTCTACCTAGAACTAAAAGGGTTATACTTGGAACCAAAAAGGGTTTTTCAAAGGGTTCTCCTATTGGGACAGCCGAAAAACCCTTTCAGGTTCTAGATAGCACCTTTTTTTCTAAGAGTACAGGGAGGAATTGTAGTGCGTTGCCCTACCTAACGACGACCCTACCTCTACCTGCTCTGCTCACTGTCCACGTAACACATACACACACACAGATGCGCACGCACACATACACACACAAGTGCACACGCATGCACATACCCATCCTACCTCCCGTCCCATCTCAAGCTCAATTCATCTGACTCTCACAAGGATTTCACCCTGGATCTTTTTACTAATAACTAACTCCAGAACGTACTCATCCCTTACCTGGAACCTACGTAATAACTAACTCCAGAACGTACTCATCCCTTACCTGGAACCTACATAATAACTAACTCCAGAACGTACTCATCCCTTACCTGGAACCTACGTAATAACTAACTCCAGAACGTACTCATCCCTTACCTGGAACCTACGTAATAACTAACTCCAGAACGTACTCATCCCTTACCTGGAACCTACGTAATAACTAACTCCAGAACGTACTCATCCCTTACCTGGAACCTACGTAATAACTAACTCCAGAACGTACTCATCCCTTACCTGGAACCTACGTAATAACTAACTCCAGAACGTACTCATCCCTTACCTGGAACCTACGTAATAACTAACTCCAGAACGTACTCATCCCTTACCTGGAACCTACGTACTCTTATAACTTTCTTACGTTTTTCCAAATTCTCTGTTTGATTGTCCAGTCATTTTTGTTCATTTTACAGTACAAGATACCCCCCTGTCCATGAACACAACTATACAAAACAGAATTGTCAAACATTTTGTACATATATTGAATTACACCCAACTTTACATATTCAAAAATGAAACTGAAAATTGGATATCTTTTCTCGTGGTAGTATCTCTAACAGATATTTCCCCTCTTGAAAATGATATGGTGTTTTTTTTTGTTTATTGCATGCGATAGATGAAAACACTGATAAAACAATGAACACCACAGTGCTCTGCAGCAACAGATATTAATTCATGTCAAATTCGAATTAGTTCACAGCTTGTTTCCTCCTGTAACCTCGTACACAGTGTCAGTTAGTTCTGCAATTCAAATGTTCGCTGAGTAACAGTTGTTCTTTAGTCTGTGTATCTCTATGTTATAGATCTGTACAAACGAACAGTCATATGGTTGCAGAGGTATTCATAGAACACATTGAGTGACTTCATTGATCTACACTTTGTTTTTCAATGTAGAAACACAACTCTTCAAGATTGGTCTGTTCACCAGAATGTCATTACTTAAAATGTATAAACCCCATTTGTTATGTTAAATTAGTTAGATACCTGAAAAAAAACACTAGAGAGAAGCGTAATATTTGAGTGAAATCTTAAAGATTCAACCGATATTTTCACAAGGACACAGATGATTTGTTGTTTCTCTTAATAAGGTTGTATGATTAACGTGTTGGGCTTTGTGACGTGCCCCTGGCTACTGATGTTACGGAACTACGGAAAGATTGCATCCCCCCCCCCCACCTATCCCCATAGAAACAGAATCTAGTCATTCTAGAATGTAGTTATTCTATTTCTACATCACCAATCCACTCTGCTACAAATAATGGATTTGTGTCGTTAAAAAAGGTTTTGTATGTCTCTTCATATAGCTATGTTCTTTTATATTCAATACAAATATACACAATAGGAATTTTCCATTATAAGATTCGTTTTATTTTTCTCAAGGAATATTCTTGAAGAATTCATAATGACGAAGTGCAAAGGAGAAGTTAGGCTTTGAAACCCCGATCCATTTCAACCTCCCAGCTAGCTAGCCAAACATTAGTGGTAAAGACCCTCGATAGCTTTTCTCTCTTTGTTTGTTTTTATAGTCCTAAATATCTCCTCTAGAGTAGTCAGTGAACCCCCGGCATGCTTGGCCCTCCAGCGCAGAAAGGCCACAGCACGATTGTCCCATCATCTCTTCTGACACCTTGACATCTGCACCACATCACTTCAACAAGACCAAATATTTCCCTTATGTGTCCCTGCCAGGAATCCCTGCACTGAGAGCTCTTCTAGGGTCATAGGTCATTCCTATTTCTTTACATGTAGTTGATCTATGTGAGGATGGCATGTTGACCTATGTGTGTTGTTAACTCACTCTTGGCAAAACAATACTTTGACACATGGTTGTCAATAGTGATCACAGTCCATTGTTTTGTGTTGGGGCGGTAGCAATACAAAACATATAGCTTATTCATTTTCGTCGACTGGGAATATTTTGTTTATGGTTGAAATAATGACCTGTCCTCTGGGTAAAGTGTAGAGAGAAATGCAATTCTTTCGGAAAGCAGTTATTTTAGGGTCACGTTAGGACACGACATACAAGTCATCCAACATCCAAGAAGATAAAAAAAGGACGATGGATGTTCCATTTGCTCCAACACACACACAGGTTGTCTTACCGCTCCATTTTTCTCCTCTTGTCCACGTTTCACTCAATACAGGATCTTGGGTTATTTAAAAAGGGAGTTCAAAGTTCAAAACAAGAACATTTTTTTTTCTTTCTTTTACACTCTGAACAAAACACAAAGTCGTGTTCTTCAGTTCTGCACCAAGATATCAAATCCCCAGGCAGGTAGTCCAGAGTAGTCTTCTCTCTGGTTATACCCTCTTTGTTGAGTTGTGTATCCGTCAGTACTCAGTAGATAAGAACAGTAACAGCACTGAACCAGATCCATATAAATATGTCTACGTCCCAAGTGGCACCCTATTCCTTATATGGGCCCTGGTCAAAAGTAGCACACCAAATAAGGATTAGGGTACATGTTTCTGCACTGAGCAGAGCGATCATTACGCGGAGCGATCATCATGGGGACTCCCATCTGAGTTCTCAGTCTCCCCCTCTGATATGACCTGCATGGGTGCCGTATAGAGTCGGCTACGGTTGCTGTAGCGACTACTATTGGCTGCAGGGGGAATCCGGGAGCGCCCCTGTCTGGACGAAGCCGACGTGGGGGGTGTTTTAGGGCTGAAGCTGTCTGAACTGGGCCTGGGGAAGAGGCTGGGGGGGAAGAGTTGCTCCCCGGCCGCCTGCAATGATGGCTCCTGCAGGGGAGAGGGGGGCTCCTCGGTGGAGTACCTGACCTGGCCCTCAGCAGCCAATGGGTGCCCAGGGGACTTAGGGGCGATGGGGCTCTTGAGGATCTCTGTAGCAGACATGCGGTAGCTGGAATCAGTCCGACTGCCCTTCTTCAGGAGAAGCAGCTTGAACTCCTCGTTGGAGGTGCTGGACTTCTTGGCGCTGCGGTAGATGGGTCCTGGGGTGCGCTGGGTCCCGGCCGCGGTCAGGGTGGAGAGGGCTGGGGCGGGGGGGATGATGAGAGGGGGCGGAGGGGGGATGGCTGGGAGGATAGCTGCAGGTGGAACTACGGCAGCTGGAGGAGGACACAGACGGCTCTTCCCAGTCAGCTCTCCAGAGTCTTTACGGCCCAGGACTTTTCTCTTGGACCTAGAATAGGAGAGTGTTACACGGTTCAGGTAAACAGGACATTTTATAGACCATTCTGCTGTGGTTCTGATGTCTGATGGGTTTCTGCTGTGGTTCTTATGTCTGATGGGTTTCTGCTGTGGTTCTAATGTCTGATGGGTTTCTGCTGTGGTTCTAATGTCTGATGGGTTTCTGCTGTGGTTCTAATGTCTGATGGGTTTCTGCTGTGGTTCTAATGTCTGATGGGTTTCTGCTGTGGTTCTAATGTCTGATGGGTTTCTGCTGTGGTTCTAATGTCTGATGGGTTTCTGCTGTGGTTCTAATGTCTGATGGGTTTCTGCTGTGGTTCTAATGTCTGATGGGTTTCTGCTGTGGTTCTGATGTCTGATGGGTTTCTGCTGTGGTTCTAATGTCTGATGGGTTTCTGCTGTGGTTCTAATGTCTGGGTTTCTGCTGTGGTTCTAATGTCTGATGGGTTTCTGATGTGGTTCTGATGTCTGATGGGTTTCTGCTGTGGTTCTAATGTCTGATGGGTTTCTGCTGTGGTTCTAATGTCTGATGGGTTTCTGCTGTGGTTCTGATGTCTGATGGGTTTCTGCTGTGGTTCTAATGTCTGATGGGTTTCTGCTGTGGTTCTAATGTCTGATGGGTTTCTGCTGTGGTTCTAATGTCTGATGGGTTTCTGCTGTGGTTCTAATGTCTGATGGGTTTCTGCTGTGGTTCTGATGTCTGATGGGTTTCTGCTGTGGTTCTGATGTCTGATGGGTTTCTGCTGTGGTTCTGATGTCTGATGGGTTTCTGCTGTGGTTCTGATGTCTGATGGGTTTCTGCTGTGGTTCTAATGTCTGATGGGTTTCTGCTGTGGTTCTGATGTCTGATGGGTTTCTGCTGTGGTTCTGATGTATGATGGGTTTCTGCTGTGGTTCTAATGTCTGATGGGTTTCTGCTGTGGTTCTGATGTCTGATGGGTTTCTGCTGTGGTTCTGATGTCTGATGGGTTTTCTGCTGTGGTTCTGATGTCTGATGGGTTTCTGCTGTGGTTCTGATGTCTGATGGGTTTCTGCTGTGGTTCTGATGTATGATGGGTTTCTGCTGTGGTTCTGATGTCTGATGCATTCAATGTGTGTTCTCTGTTTGTAATTTGCTGCAACCTTGGAAACAATTAACTTTTCTTTTGAACTGAAATGAAGATAGTGACAGATAAATGTAATGATAATATCGGTTATGACAAGTACAGCTATAACCCAGCGAGTCAAAAAGAATAGAGTTATTTGAAGTGAATTGAAAGTGACCTGTGGATCATGGCGAACAGATCTTCAGTAGTACGTGATTTGCTGGGCGACATGAAGACAACATCATCATCAGGTTTGGTTGTTTCGTCAGTCAGAGGAGAGAGGGAGTTATCACTGGGACTAGTAGACTCTGGGGGAAAAGGAACAGGAGGTTATAGGGAATACCATGCCAGTGATCTGATCACATTCCTTATAGGTCATTAAACCCGGCAGGGTAGCCTAGTGGTTAGAGCGTTGGACTAGTAACCGAAAGGTTGCAAGTTCAAATCCCTGAGCTGACAAGGTACAAATCTGTCGTTCTGCCCCTGAACAGGCAGTTAACCCACTAGGCCGTCATTGAAAATAAGAATTTGTTCTTAACTGACTTGCCTAGTAAAATAAAGGTAAAAAAAAGAGATGAGAGGACCAGAACAGAAGTGATCTGATCACATTCCTTATAGGTCATTAAACCCTCTAGAGATGAGAGGACCACAACAGAAGTGATCTGATCACATTCCTTATAGGTCATTAGACACTAGAGATGAGAGGACCACAACAGAAGTGATCTGATCACATTCCTTATAGGTCATTAAAGACTCTAGAGATGAGAGGACCACAACAGAAGTGATCTGATCACATTCCTTATAGGTCATTAAAGACTCTAGAGATGAGAGGACCAGAACAGAAGTGATCTGATCACATTCCTTATAGGTCATTAAAGACTCTAGAGATGAGAGGACCACAACAGAAGTGATCTGATCACATTCCTTATAGGTCATTAAAGACTCTAGAGATGAGAGGACCACAACAGAAGTGATCTGATCACATTCCTTATAGGTCATTAAACCCTCTAGAGATGAGAGGACCAGAACAGAAGTGATCTGATCACATTCCTTATAGGTCATTAAAGACTCTAGAGATGAGAGGACCACAACAGAAGTGATCTGATCACATTCCTTATAGGTCATTAAACCCTCTAGAGATGAGAAGACCAGAACAGTTGTGATCTGATCAGGGGATTATACTTTTACTTGAAGTCTCTTAAATTAATACATCAATTCAAAAACAATTAATTGTTAAAAAGTCTCAAAGTAAAATAAAGTTTTAAGTAAAGTACTAAAGCTGCAATATGTCACTTTTTGGGTG
Source organism: Oncorhynchus kisutch (assembly GCF_002021735.2). Lineage (NCBI taxonomy): Eukaryota > Metazoa > Chordata > Actinopteri > Salmoniformes > Salmonidae > Oncorhynchus > Oncorhynchus kisutch. Next base: position 5,151,488 of record NW_022261982.1, on the reverse strand, counting down.
ACCCGACAAAATTAACATAGAAATGTGTTTAAATAGATCTGTCATTCTCATTGAAAGCAAGTCTAAGAAGTCGTATGTATCTGTTCTATGTGCTCTATTTCTACGCTTCCCATTTTTGCGTCTTTTACTTGTGGTTTTGTACACCCGCTTCAAACAGCTGAGAATACAATATTTTTGGTTATGGAAAAGATATTTCACAGCGCTTTAGACGGTACAATGATTCACTAAACTATACTTGCTTGTTGTGACACATTAACTGAAATTAGGCGAACTGTTCGAATTTTTGCAACCAGGAAATGGCGGAGGGATTTCTGCATAACGCATAATATTTAAGTAAAGTACAAGTAAAATCTACCAATCCAGACTGACCTTTGCTGAAGTAGTCCTCTGTGTCCGGTGTGGTGGAGTCATCTCTGCTGTTATCCTGAGAGGCACTTCTGGTAGGAACCCCTGATGATGTCATCTCATAGCGGTCCTCTCCACTCCGACCTCTTAGATCTATCACATGGCTGATTGAGTAAGGGTGTGATGCTTCCACCGTTACACCGGGCACTTTGTCAGGACCGCTGCTTGGGCCCAAGTCCCACCTCTGGACCATTTGACTGTGACAGGAGTGTGTCTGTGACTGGCTGTGATAATGTGACTGGGACTGATATGAGTGGGACTCCTCTAGCGTCTCGTACGTCGGTGGTTCCCTTGGATGATCTCTTTGATGATATTCTCGATATTCTCTAATGAGGCCTTGACTGTGACTCATAACCCTTGATATCTCTCTATCGTGCTCTTCCTCATCCTCGTCTTCTTCATCCTCTATCCGTTCCCCTAGCACGTGGCACTCCGGGTGTGTAGTAGGAATCACGGGTTCCGGAGTTGGCGGTGGCGCTCGGTGCGTGGGTTCCTCAAGTTCCAAAGGTTCCAAAGGTTCCGCAGGGCGCGTCCGGAACGCCGTCATTGCCCAGAAGGTTCCGGGGCTGTAGCGGTCCTGCCGGTGCCTGGCCAGGCTCTCATAGGTCGGGGGGCCATCTGGGTGCTGCATGGGGGTGGGGTGGTGCTGGGGCTGGGGTACAGAGTGGTGGTGGTACTCCTGAGAAGGGTGGTGGGGGTCCTGGGTCGGTGGTGGTGGGGGTTTCTGGGCGATGGGTCTCCTGGGTGGCAGGGGCCTGGTGTTGGTGTCAGAGTGGGGGGTCACGATGGTTACACTGGGCATCTTGGGTCTGGTGGCAGGGGCCCCTGAAGCCTCGTGGGCCCATGCTTGTGGTGGTGGTGGTGGAGGCTCCTGGCCCTGAGCACCCTGAGCCTGGCCCCGGGCCTGGGGCTGAGAACCATTGGTGGCCCTGTGGCCGATGGAACGTAGCTGGACGGAGCGCAGCACAGTGGGGGTGATGGCCAGGGCCATGGGGTTGGCAGCAAGTGGGGCCTCTGGAGTCAGAGTGGATCCATTGATAAACCCAGAGGGGGCTGCACTAGCGTTAGCACTAGCACTAGCGTTAGCATTATAACTAGCGTTAGCACTAGCTTTAGCGTTAGCACTAGCTTTAGCATTAGTGTTAGCGGCTGCAGTGTTACACGCGGCGGCCCGGGCCTCTGCTGCTGCTGCTGCCCTCTGCTTGTTCTGGTGCAGCGTGTGCATGTGGGTCCGGTGGGCCAGAGTGGGTAACGGCCGGCTGCCATGGGCGCTGTGAAGAGAACTTAAGTCCAGCTGGGTGGGTGGAGCCGGGAAGTCATAGTCCTTCCTGGATGACGAGGAAGAGGAAGAGGAACAGGAAGAGGAGGACCCAGAGGCCGAGCTAGAGAACTGGGTCTGGGCCTGGTGCTGCAGCGAGGATAGAGAAGACTTCCTCTCGGGGACTTTGGGTTTCCGTTTCCCGCTGGTCGGAGAGAGCGGGCCGGGGAAGAACGCTAATGGGAAGGAAGACGTGGGCGTCTCGGATTGGCTGGAGTATCCGCTGGAGGGCGAGGCGAGGCCGGCCAGCTTCTCAGGAGAGCCCAGCTTGAAGTCTCCATCCCCAGGGGGAAGAGGAGGGGAGGTGGGCCTGGAGGAGCTGGAACCAGAGCCGGAGGAATGCATCAACGCCTGGGTCTCTCCCCCGGGAGAGGAGGAGCTGCCCACTGGCGACTTGATGCATTCAATAACAGTAGTACCCGTAGCAGTGCTGGAGTTGGACAAGGAGCCGTTGGGGTCCAGGTTATTTTGGGATTTCAAGTCGTTGAGGAACCAGAGGTCTGCATAGTCAGACTGAACGGCGCCCTCGTCCTTGAAGGAGTGAGTGTCAGTGGACCCGAACGAGGTGGGCTCCGTCATCTCCACAGTCCTGGGGCTCCTGGGGCTCCCCATCCCCCAGGCACCACCACCACCCACCGCCTCAGCCTCCAACCCAGGATTCTCCACCTCCCCCGGGCTGGCCATGTCCAGCTGCAGCCTCATCTCTCTGTCTCTGGAAGACATGGGCAGGTTCAGGGTCTGGGTCTGCCCACTACTATGAATCTTTGGTTGGTCCTGGTCGCCCTGCTCATCGCCCTGCTCATAACCTTGCTCATCGCCCTGCTCATCGCCCTGCTCAGGGGGGACGTTCTCTGGAGCACCAGCGCTACACGTCTCCTTCAGCGATGAGCTCCGTTTTGGTGGGGGTGGCTTGACCTTTGGTTTCTTCAGCGGACGACACGGCCTCCCTAGCGTCAGGGTGGCTCCCCTGTAGTCAGAGGACTGAGGAGGATACCCAGCCATGCCCTCTCCCTCACCAGGCGGAGCGCCCACAGTATTACCCTGGCCGCAGTCAGCGCCAGAGCCCACTGCTGCATAGTTGTACATGTAGCTCCTGTAACTCTGGCCCTGCATGGAGGATGAGTAGAAGCCCTGGGAGTCTGCTGCAGCAGTAGGGGGAGCTCGGTCTGAGAAGCCGTCGTAGCTGCTGATGCTGGTGAAGTCTATCCTGGTCTGGTCCCCCCTGGACGAACGCCTGGGGCTGAAGTCCTGACTACACAGCTGGTCCTGATCAGCCTAGAACAGGATAACATAACATTATATAAGATAAGAGGAGACAAGATAAGAGAAAAGAGGAGAGGAGAGGGTTAGAGGAGAGGAGAGGGTTAGAGGAGAGGAGAGGAGAGGAGAGGAGAGGAGAGGAGAGGAGAGGAGAGGAGAGGAGAGGAGAGGAGAGGAGAGGAGAGGAGAGGAGAGGAGAGGAGAGGAGAGGAGAGGAGAGGAGAGGAGAGGAGAGGAGAGGAGAGGAGAGGAGAGGAGAGGAGAGGAGAGGAGAGAGAATAATCTATATTGCTAAATAGCAGTGGTACCTGGTCTTGAGGGTAGGTCCACTCTCCCTCGCTGGCAGTACTGACCCCTGCATCATCCAGCTGGTCAGTGGCTGAGGAGGTGAAGGAGCTGGACCTATGACCCTGGCCCTATAATAATAATGATAATAATTCATAATAATAATAAATCCGATTTATATAGCTATTTTCCAGTAGCTCAAAGTGCTTTACCTAGTTTAGTTAAGAAAATGTAGCTTAATTTTTATTTACAGCTAAAATATGAACTTCCTGTACAAAAGTCCCAACAAACAATACCGTGTCCAAGTCAATAAATAAAGTATTGAAGACAGGAAGTGAAAGGTAAGTAGGATCGTCAGGTGGGAAACTCACCTGCGGCTGATCCGAATGGTAGGGGTCGATGATAAAGCCGGTGAGGTCATCGATGGCGTGCTGCGCGGCGTTGAGCGACAGCTCCGAGTCACAGTGGGAGGAGCCGGTCAGAGGGGGGGATGCGGCGGGGGGGAGTGTCTCAGAGGTCTGGGAGGGGCATGTGGAACTGCTGCCACTCCAGTTACCACTGGACGACTGGTGGTCCTCCTTATAAGAATAATACATGTTATTTGTAGAGCACTTTTCATCACATGCAGAAAGCAGAAAGCTCTGCACATCATATAAGTAAGTCAGCCTTGTCCAAGCCAGAATGGCCCATTGGGCAGGAGTCTATCTCCGGTTTCTGTAGTGAGACAGCTGGATGTACCAGTACACCCCCTGGACAGGACACTAGTCTATCTCCTGTTTCTGTAGTGAGACAGTTTGATGTACAGTACACCCCCTGGACAGGACACTAGTCTATCTCCTGTTTCTGTAGTGAGACAGTTTGATGTACAGTACACCCCCTGGACAGGACACTAGTCTATCTCCTGTTTCTGTAGTGAGACAGTTTGATGTACAGTACACCCCCTGGACAGGGCAAAAGAAGACAGAAGAGAAGATACACAGATAAGTGAAGATGGCAAGGAAGACGTACCTTGTGGTCTATCTGTCCTCTCAGCACCCCCGTAGTAGAGACAGAGTGGATGGGGCTGCTGAAGGTGTCTGAACTGGAGGAGATCTCACAGTTCCCCATGTCGACCTGACGGGGGAGGCGGGAGCGACCCCTCTCCATCCACATGTGTTCTGGACTCCCCCCGTCTCCTTGCTGTATCCTCTTCAGACTCCCCAGCTGCAGCTCTGGCATGGCCTGGTCATCCGTACTCTCCTCCTCGTCCTTTAACATCCTTGGCCCCGTTCCCGGGAGGAAGTCCTCCGTCTCGTATGGAGAGAGCTCCTCATCTTCGTCATCATCGTCGTCATCATCATCCTCATCTTCATCACTGTCGTCCTGGTCCTCGTCGCGTATGCGGCCGCCCTCGCGGGGGAGGCTGCGGGAGCGGAGGCGGGAGCCGGAGGCGGTGTACATGGCGGTGTCAGGGTGGTCGGGGAGCGAGGAGATGTTCCCGGTGGAGTGGGAGAGGGAGGCGGGGATACCCCCTTGGCCGCCACGCTGGGCACGTATACGTCTCCTGGACGGGGCGCCACCGCCACCGGTCAGGCAGTCGTCCGTCTGGCAGCCAGAGTCCTTGGTGTGTCCGCCTCGGAGGGACAGCTCCTCCTGACAGAGGGACAGGTGAGGGTTGGTGTGGACCACCACTGTCCTTTCCCTCGTCACTGGAGACTCATCAGAGTCTGAAGGGAAACAGGGGAGGCAGTAAGTCATCAATCAACATGGCAGGACAAATATGCATGTTTGTTTGTCTCCAGAAAATAGGATTAAACCTTTAAAGTAAAGAAACAGACGAGGACAACAACATTACAGTCAGTTGACTGAGTGGTTAATGACAGTACTTGGAGGTCAGGCACAGACAGACAGACAGTATAACAGACAGCTGTACCCATGTCCTGTTGAACTCGTCTGGGGATCCCGGTGATGGTCTTCCTCCTCCTCAGCTTCCTCCTCCTCTGCAGCACAGACTGGGAGTGTACCAGGGAGCAGCGCACACTAGCTTCCCTGTCGAACCCCACCCCTGTGGAGAGGAACACACGCAATGTACAACATTGATGCCATTTATTGTCCGTCAAGAGTAATGTCTTTCCACATCTCACAAATGACATTCCACACAGTTAACAAGTTACACACACTCACTAATACACAAACAACAGTTCATTAATAGATGAATTGATTCAAACAACAGAGAGACTAGAGACTAGAGAGAGAGAGAGAGAGAGAGAGAGAGAGAGGGAGAGATAGAGAGAGAGAGAGAGAGAGAGAGAGAGAGAGAGAGAGAGAGAGAGAGAGAGAGAGAGAGAGAGAGAGAGAGAGAGAGAGAGGGAGGGAGGAGAGAGAGAGAGAGAGAGAGAGAGAGAGAGAGTGACATAATGTACAGAGTGAGAGAGAGAGAAAGGGAGAGAGAGAGAGAGAGAGAGAGAGAGAGAGAGAGAGAGCGATTGAGATAATATCAAACACATCCAGAGACAGACATTGGAGCTATGTCGTGTTTACCAGTGACGTTGATGGGGATGATGCACGAGGACACGACTGCTGGGTCACTCTTCATCCTCTCCTGAGGGGTGGGCAGAGGCAGGGCCTTGGACCAGTTGGTCTGCTTGTCCAGTGTGGAGGGGGGGTTGGGGATAGCACCAGTAGACCTGTGGCCCACTGCAGGCTCAGCATCAGGGTCAGTGGTAGTGGCAGCCTGAAGCAGACGGAGAGAGATACAGTCAGTTGGTGTTGTAGGGTTAGAGTAACACCTAGAAAAGTTACAAATGGTATACTTAATCAATAAGGCACAAGGGGGTGTGGTATGTGGCCAATATACCACGGCTAAGGGCTGTTCTTAGGCACAAACCCCCGAGGTTCCTTATTGATATTATAAACTGGTTACCAATGTAATTAGAGCAGTAAAAATAAATGTTTTGTCATACCCGTGGTATACAGTCTGATATACCACGGCTGTCAGCCAATCAGCATTCAGTGCTGGAACCAGCCAGGTTATAATATTCCCTATATACTGTACCACTATAGGACCAGAGCATCATGGCTCACTATATAGGGAATAGAGAACAAGGAGCCCTTTTCAACACATGCTTAGATGTATTGTTACAAAGGCCAACATACAAAGTACATTGTATTCAGGCAGTTACTTAACTCTTATGTTTAACACTTACAAGGCACAGACACAAAATGAGCAAAACATTTGAATTCCATTTCAGTAAATGTTCTGGAGGAAAGGGAAATGAAGAACAGGAAGATATCAAGATCAACACAGAGATCAACAGACAGCTCAAACGCTCAAAGTGACAAAGAACATGATTCCAGGAAAGTCCCAGAGTTCTGGATAGTGGTCAGAAGTTGAAAGGAGTGGAGAGGAGAATGATCATGTTTTGAAGACAGTAGACAGGAGCTAATGAGATGAAGACAGTTGAGATGTAGACAGTAGACAGGAGCTAATGAGATGACGACAGTAGACAGGAGCTAATGTGATGTAGACAGTAGACAGGAGCTAATGAGATGTAGACAGTAGACAGGAGCTAATGAGATGTAGACAGTAGACAGGAGCTAATGAGATGAAGACAGTAGACAGGAGCTAATGAGATGTAGACAGTAGACAGGAGCTAATGAGATGATGACAGTAGACAGGAGCTAATGAGATGCTAGAGGATGGAGGTTAGAACAGCAGGAAGGAGAGGTAGTAGTAGTAGTTCTATTTAGAACTAGTATAACAATTCATTTTGGGCCTGTAGATTTTAAACCACGAGGCTTGGAATGCAGACAAATACCTTTCTGGTCCATGGGGTGAAGAGGCAACATTCAGTGGGGGAGGGGGAGCGGGTACGGTCATACTATAAACACAAAACATGAAGAAAACAAAAATGATGACAACTTGATCGATGTGACAAAATGAAAACCATGGATGGGACTTAGAGACAAAGGTGAAATCATATTGAATGAAACATTAGACAGACAGGATGAAACATGGGGGACCCAGGTGCTGCGGACAGGGACACAAAACATGGTGAGTAACTTCTTGTGATGCTACGGAGATGAGTAAGTCAGGCATCCCTCTTCCCCGTTTAGACAAGGAAGTGATGGCATCATCGCATCCTACAAGAAAACGGAGTGAAAGAATTATATTCGTCTGTGAATGCTGAGAGGTGACCGTTTTCAGGATTCCTCAGGACAGAGAGCTGTTATGAACTGTTATTAGAGTGGCGTTAGCAGGACTCTAGAGGGGTCATCTTGTAATGAACGCCATCCCATTTACCTTTCTCTGTATAGTGTGACAGTGACCCTCCCTTCCAGGTCTCTCCTGCAGCGTTAAAGGAAGATATGCAGCACGATGAGTCATAACGCTAAACATTCTTATGTGCAATACAATCATACCCCCCCCCCCCCCCTCCTCAGCATGCAAACTCACTGGGATGGAAAACACGTGATAAAAACATGCGATGAGATCAGGTAGCCTAGCGGTTAGAGAGACGAGCAGGCAACTGGAGGGTTGACAGATCAAATCCCGGGTCTGACGGGGAAAATCTTGTGGGAAGTGATCAAATCTTAAGATGCCATTGCCTGCCGTTGTGCCCTTGAGCAAGGCACTTAACCCCTACAACGACAGCTCCCAGAGAGGCAGCCCCCTGCACCTCTCCAAAACTTGTTTATGTGTCTTTCGGAGGGGTTGGGTGAAGAAGTCAAATTTCGGGTTGGACCTTGAGGGCAATTGACCGATAAAGTGATCTGAATGTAGATATATGTGTTCTGATGTCTTTTCTGTTACCTTTCTGTGTATTGTCTGGATGTCTGTCTCTCTCACGTGTCTCTCCTAGTGGAAGCCATGCAGCAGAGAGAGAGAGAGAACACAACAAGCTGAAACCTACTAAGCTCACTGCACTGCACTGGTGACATCATCAACAATGGACACATGCTACTATATCATGTTTAAGAAGAAATTCAACTGTATTTTCATAGTTACAGTTACAGGACCACAATGTGAAAACACAGTAGACATCACACAGCACTTGTAGGTTGACAACACACACCACTTGTAGGTTGACATCACACACCACTTGTAGGTTGACATCACACACCACTTGTAGGTTGACATCACACACCACTTGTAGGTTGACAACACACAGCACTTATAGGTTGACAACACACAGCACTTATAGGTTGACAACACACAGCACTTATAGGTTGACAACACACACCACTTGTAGGTTGACAACACACAGCACTTATAGGTTGACAACACACACCACTTGTAGGTTGACAACACACAGCACTTATAGGTTGACATCACACACCACTTGTAGGTTGACATCACACACCACTTGTAGGTTGACATCACACACCACTTGTAGGTTGACATCACACAACAGGCACTACACTATGTGATAGTTTACCTTCCGCAGTTGATATTCTATCTCTCTGTCTGGTCTCGCCTGCTGCTTGTCAATAAAACAAACAAATACAGATTAGCTGCTATATCTGTCAAGTCATTTCAGGACTTCTCCTCAGGACATTGATTAGTTGCTATATCAGTCAAGTCATTTCAGGACTTCTCCTCAGGACATTGATTAGCTGCTATATCTGTCAAGTCATTTCAGGACTTCTCCTCAGGACATTGATTAGCTGCTATATCAGTCAAGTCATTTCAGGACTTCTCCTCAGGACATTGATTAGTTGCTATATCAGTCAAGTCATTTCAGGACTATTGATTAGCTGTTGTATCAGGTGTGCTTGTATAGCGCATGAGCAAAGCCTGTACAGACATGTGTATCCCCTTACCGCGCGGCTGTGCCTGCCCCTCTGCTCGTGCCGTCTGAGGGTGCGTGGGGAAGGGAGGGTGGGCATTGGAGGAGCCCCAGAGATGGAGATGGTCACTCTGCGCTCGCGGCTGTTCGACCGTTGACGTTGCTGTTGGTCTGTAAACCATGAGGAAAATACTGAGGTCAGATTCTGACAGGGTCTCGCTACATTAGATACCATGAGGGAAATACTGAGGTCAGATTCTGACAGGGTCTCGCTACATTAGATGACTGTATTCACTAGCAGTCACCATGTTGTGACTGTATTCACTATCAGTCACCATGTTGTGACTGTATTCACTAGCAGTCACCATGTTGTGACTGTATTCACTAGCGGTCATCATGTTGTGACTGTATTCACTAGCAGTCACCATGTTGTGACTGTATTCACTATCGGTCACCATGTTGTGACTGTATTCACTAGCGGTCACCATGTTGTGACTGTATTCACTAGCGGTCACCATGTTGTGACTGTATTCACTAGCGGTGACCATGTTGTGACTGTATTCACTAGCAGTCACCATGTTGTGACTGTATTCACTAGCGGTCACCATGTTGTGACTGTATTCACTAGCGGTCACCATGTTGTGACTGTATTCACTAGCGGTCACCATGTTGTGACTGTATTCACTAGCGGTCACCATGTTGTGACTGTATTCACTAGCGGTCACCATGTTGTGACTGTATTCACTAGCAGTCACCATGTTGTGACTGTATTCACTAGCAGTCACCATGTTGTGACTGTATTCACTAGCGGTCACCATGTTGTGACTGTATTCACTAGCGGTCACCATGTTGTGACTGTATTAACTACCGGTCACCATGTTGTGACTGTATTCACTAGCGGTCACCATGTTGTGACTGTATTCACTAGCAGTCACCATGTTGTGACTGTATTCACTAGCAGTCACCATGTTGTGACTGTATTCACTAGCAGTCACCATGTTGTGTTGCAGCTTTAACAGCCACTGGCTCCTCACTGAGATGATGTCAATCAAGAGTTTTCTAGAACCCAGACCAGCAGGTGTTCACAGTACTAACACTAGGTGGCACCACATATGAGGGATTGCTGATGGACTTCACAACAACCCTGGTTCAAACTGTTGTTAGGTAGAGTGTATGGTTTATGGTGTGTGTGCTTGTGTGCTTTGGTTCCCAAGCTCTGTGTAGGGCTCAGAAGCTCTGCTTGGTATTTCTGTGTTAGGTGTTAGGTGGTGTATGTTGGGTGTTAGGAGGTGTGTGTTAGGTGGTGTATGTTAGGTGGTGTGTGTTAAGTGTTAGGTGGTGTGTGTTAGGTGGTGTGTGTTAGGTGGTGTATGTTAGGTGGTGTGTGTTAGGGGGTGTATGTTAGGTGTTAGGTGGAGTATGTTGGGTGTTAGGAGGTGTGTGTTAAGTGGTGTCTGTTAGGTGATGTGTGTTAGGGGGTGTGTGTTAGGTGTTAGGTGTTGTGTGTTAGGTGGTGTGTGTTAGGTGTTAGGTGGTGTGTGTTAGGGGGTGTCTGTTAGGGTGTGTGTGTTAAGTGGTGTATGTTAGGTGTTAGGTGGTGTGTGTTAAGTGGTGTCTGTTAGGTGATGTGTGTTAGGGGGTGTGTGTTAGGTGTTAGGTGTGTTAGGGGGTGTGTGTTAGGTGTTAGTGTTGTGTGTTAGGTGGTGTGTGTTAAGTGTTAGGTGGTGTATGTTAGGTGGTGTATGTTAGGTGGTGTGTGTTAGGGGGTGTGTGTTAGGTGTTAGGTGGTGTGTGTTAGGGTGTGTGTGTTAAGTGGTGTATGTTAGGTGTTAGGTGTTGTATGTTAGGTGGTGTATGCTAGGCGTTGTGTGTTGGGTGGTGTATGTTAGGTGGTGTATGTTAGGTGGTGTATGTTAGGTGTTGTGTGTTAGGTGGTGTATGTTAGGTGGTGTGTGTTAAGTGGTCTGTGGTGTATGTTAGGTGTTGTGTGTTAGGTGGTGTGTGTTAAGTGGTCTGTGGTGTATGTTAGGTGTTAGGTGGTGTGTGTTAAGTGGTGTGTGGTGTATGTAGGTGGTGTATGCTAAGTGTTGTAGGTGTATGTAGGTGGTGTGTGTTAGGTGTTAGGTGGTGTGTGTTAGGTGGTGTGTGTTAGGGGGTGTCTGTTAGGGTGTGTGTGTTAAGTGGTGTATGTTAGGTGTTAGGTAGTGTGTGTTAAGTGGTGTGTGTTAGGTGTTAGGTGGTGTGTGTTAGGTGGTGTATGTTAGGTGGTGTGTGTTAGGGGGTGTCTGTTAGGGTGTGTGTGTTAAGTGGTGTATGTTAGGTGTTAGGTGGTGTGTGTTAAGTGGTGTCTGTAAGGTGATGTGTGTTAGGGGGTGTGTGTTAGGTGTTAGGTGTTGTGTGTTAGGTGGTGTGTGTTAGGTGTTAGGTGGTGTGTGTTAAGTGGTGTCTGTTATGGGATGTGTGTAAGGGGGTGTGTGTTAGGTGTTAGGTGTTGTGTGTTAGGTGGTGTGTGTTAGGTGTTAGGTGGTGTCTGTTAGGTGATGTGTGTTAGGGGGTGTGTGTTAGGTGTTAGGTGTTGTGTGTTAGGTGGTGTATGTTAGGTGTTAGGTGGTGTGTGTTAAGTGGTGTGTGTTAGGTGTTAGGTGGTGTGTGTTAGGGGGTGTGTGTTAGGTGGTGTATGCTAGGTGTTTGGTGGTGTGTGTTAAGTGTTAGGTGGTGTATGTTAGGTGGTGTGTGTTAAGTGTTAGGTGGTGTGTGTTAGGTGGTGTATGTTAGGTGGTGTGTGTTAGGGGGTGTCTGTTAGGGTGTGTGTGTTAAGTGGTGTATGTTAGGTGTTAGGTGGTGTGTGTTAGGTGGTGTCTGTTAGGGTGTGTGTGTTAAGTGGTGTATGTTAGGTGTTAGGTGTTGTGTGTTATGTGGTGTTTGTTAGGTGGTGTGTGTTAGGGGGTGTCTGTTAGGGTGTGTGTGTTAAGTGGTGTATGTTAGGTGTTAGGTGGTGTGTGTTAAGTGGTGTCTGTTAGGTGATGTGTGTTAGGGGGTGTGTGTTAGGTGTTAGGTGTTGTGTGTTAGGTGGTGTGTGTTAAGTGTTAGGTGGTGTATGTTAGGTGGTGTGTGTTAGGGGGTGTGTGTTAGGTGTTAGGTGGTGTGTGTTAGGGGGTGTGTGTTAAGTGGTGTATGTTAGGTGTTAGGTGGTGTATGCTAGGCGTTGTGTGTTGGGTGGTGTATGTTAGGTGTTGTATGTTAGGTGGTGTATGCTAGGCGTTGTGTGTTGGGTGGTGTATGTTAGGTGGTGTATGTTAGGTGGTGTATGTTAGGTGTTGTGTGTTAGGTGGTGTATGTTAGGTGGTGTGTGTTAAGTGGTCTGTGGTGTATGTTAGGTGTTGTGTGTTAGGTGGTGTGTGTTATGTGGTCTGTGGTGTATGTTAGGTGTTAGGTGGTGTGTGTTAAGTGGTGTATGCTAGGCGTTGTGTGTTGGGTGGTGTGTGTTAAGTGGTGCGTGATGTATGTTAGGTGTTAGGTGGCGTATGCTAGGTGTTGTATGTTAGGTGGTGTGTGTTGGTGTGTGTTAGGTGGTGTATGTTAGGTGGTGTGTGTTAAGTGCTGTGTGTTAGGTGTTAGGTGGTGTGTGTTAGGGGGTGTGTGTTAGGTATGTTAGGTGTTGTATGCTAGGTGTTAGGTGGTGTATGTTCAGTGTTAAGTGGTGTATGTTAGGTGGTGTGTGTTAGGTGGTGTATGCTAGGTGTTAGGTGGTGTGTGTTAAGTGTTAGGTGGTGTATGCTAGGTGTTAGGTGGTGTATGCTAGGTGTTAGGTGGTGTGTGTTAGGTGGTGTATGTTCAGTGTTAGGTGGTGTATGTTCAGTGTTAGGTGGTGTATGTTCAGTGTTAGGTGGTATATGTTAGGTGTAAGGCGGTGTATGTTAGGTTAGGTGGTGTATGTTAGGTGTTACGTGGTGTGTGTTAGGTGATGTGTGTTAGGTGGTGTATGTTAGGTGTTAGGTGGTGTATGTTAGGGGGTGTGTGTTAGGTGGTGTATGCTAGGCGTTGTGTGTTGGGTGGTGTGTGTTAAGTGGTGTGTGGTGTATGTTAGGTGTTAGGCGGCGTATGCTAGGTGTTGTATGTTAGGTGGTGTGTGTTGGTGTGTGTTAGGTGGTGTATGTTAGGTGGTGTGTGTTAAGTGCTGTGTGTTAGGTGTTAGGTGGTGTGTGTTAGGGGGTGTGTGTTAGGTATGTTAGGTGTTAGGTGGTGTATGCTAGGTGTTACATGGTGTATGCTAGGTGTTAGGTGGTGTATGCCAGGTGTTAGGTGGTGTGTGTTAGGTGGTGTATGTTCAGTGTTAGGTGGTGTATGTTCGGTGTTAGGTGGTGTATGTTAGGTTAGGTGGTGTATGCTAGGTGTTACGTGGTGTGTGTTAGGCAATGTGTGTTAGGTGGTGTATGTTAGGTGTTTGGTGGTGTATGCAAGGTGTTAGGTGGTGTATGTTCGGTGTTAAGTGGCGTATGTTAGGTGGTGTATGTTAGGCGTTAGGTGGCGTATGTTAGGTGGTGTATGTTAGGTGGTGTATGCTAGGTGTTAGGTGGTGTATGCTAGGTGGTGTGTGTTAGGTGTTAGGTGGTGTATGCTAGGTGGTGTATGCTAGGTGGTGTATGTTAGGTGGTGTATGTTAGGTCGTGTATGTTAGGTCGTGTATGTTAGGTCGTGTATGTTAGGTGTTAGGTGGCGTATGCTAGGTGTTAGGTGGTGTATGCTAGGTGGTTTATGTTAGGTGGTGTATGTTAGGTGTTTGGTGGTGTATGCTAGGTGTTAGGTGGTGTATGTTCGGTGTTAAGTGGTGTATGTTAGGTGGTGTGTGTTAGGTGTTAGGTGGTGTGTGTTAAGTGTTAGGTGGTGTATGTTAGGTGGTGTGTGTTAGGGGGGGTGTGTTAGGTGTTAGGTGGTGTGTGTTAGGGGTGTGTGTGTTAAGTGGTGTATGTTAGGTGTTAGGTGGTGTGTGTTAGGTGGTGTATGTTAGGTGGTGTGTGTTAGGTGGTGTATGCTAGGCGTTGTGTGTTGGGTGGTGTATGTTAGGTGTTGTATGTTAGGTGGTGTATGCTAGGCGTTGTGTGTTGGGTGGTGTATGTTAGGTGGTGTATGTTAGGTGGTGTATGTTAGGTGTTGTGTGTTAGGTGGTGTATGTTAGGTGTTGTGTGTTAGGTGGTGTGTGTTAAGTGGTCTGTGGTGTATGTTAGGTGTTAGGTGGTGTGTGTTAAGTGGTGTGTGGTGTATGTAGGCGGTGTATGCTAGGTGTTAGGTGGTGTATGTTAGGGGGTGTGTGTTAGGTGGTGTATGCTAGGCGTTGTGTGTTGGGTGGTGTATGTTAGGTGTTAGGTGGCGTATGCTAGGTGTTGTATGTTAGGTGGTGTGTGTTGGTGTGTGTTAGGTGGTGTATGTTAGGTGGTGTATGTTAGGTGGTGTGTGTTAAGTGCTGTGTGTTAGGTGTTAGGTGGTGTGTGTTAGGGTGTGTGTGTTAGGTATGTTAGGTGTTAGGTGGTGTATGCTAGGTGTTACATGGTGTGTGTTAGGTGTTAGGTGATGTGTGTTAGGTGTATGTTAGGCATTAGGTGGTGTATGTTAGGTGTTAGGTGGTGTATGCTAGGTGTTACATGGTGTATGCTAGGTGTTAGGTGGTTTATGCAAGGTGTTAGGTGGTGTGTGTTAGGTGGTGTATGTTCAGTGTTAGGTGGTGTATGTTCGGTGTTAGGTGGTGTATGTTAGGTTAGGTGGTGTATGCTAGGTGTTACGTGGTGTGTGTTAGGTGATGTGTGTTAGGTGGTGTATGTTAGGTGTTTGGCGGTGTATGCTAGGTGTTAGGTGGTGTATGTTCGGTGTTAAGTGGTGTATGTTAGGTGGTGTGTGTTAGGTGTTAGGTGGTGTATGTTAGGTGGTGTGTGTTAGGTGTTAGGTGGTGTATGCTAGGTGTTAGGTGGTGTATGTTCGGTGTTAAGTGGCGTATGTTAGGTGGTGTATGTTAGGCGTTAGGTGGTGTATGTTAGGTGGTGTATGTTAGGTGGTGTATGCTAGGTGTTAGGTGGTGTATGCTAGGTGGTGTGTGTTAGGTGTTAGGTGGTGTATTCTAGGTGGTGTATGCTAGGTGGTGTATGTTAGGTGGTGTATGTTAGGTCGTGTATGTTAGGTCGTGTATGTTAGGTTGTGTATGTTAGGTGTTAGGTGGCGTATGCTAGGTGTTAGGTGGTGTATGCTAGGAGGTTTATGTTAGGTGGTGTATGTTAGGCGGTGTGTGTTGGGTGGTGTGTGTTAGGTGTTAGGTGGTGTGTGTTAAGTGTTAGGTGGTGTATGTTAGGTGGTGTGTGTTAGGGGGGGTGTGTTAGGTGTTAGGTGGTGTGTGTTAGGGTGTGTGTGTTAAGTGGTGTATGTTAGGTGTTAGGTGGTGTGTGTTAGGTGGTGTATGTTAGGTGGTGTGTGTTAGGTGGTGTATGCTAGGCGTTGTGTGTTGGGTGGTGTATGTTAGGTGTTGTATGTTAGGTGGTGTATGCTAGGCGTTGTGTGTTGGGTGGTGTATGTTAGGTGGTGTATGTTAGGTGGTGTATGTTAGGTGTTGTGTGTTAGGTGGTGTATGTTAGGTGTTGTGTGTTAGGTGGTGTGTGTTAAGTGGTCTGTGGTGTATGTTAGGTGTTAGGTGGTGTGTGTTAAGTGGTGTGTGGTGTATGTAGGCGGTGTATGCTAGGTGTTAGGTGGTGTATGTTAGGGGGTGTGTGTTAGGTGGTGTATGCTAGGCGTTGTGTGTTGGGTGGTGTGTGTTAAGTGGTGTGTGGTGTATGTTAGGTGTTAGGTGGCGTATGCTAGGTGTTGTATGTTAGGTGGTGTGTGTTGGTGTGTGTTAGGTGGTGTATGTTAGGTGGTGTATGTTAGGTGGTGTATGTTAGGTGGTGTGTGTTAAGTGCTGTGTGTTAGGTGTTAGGTGGTGTGTGTTAGGGGGTGTGTGTTAGGTATGTTAGGTGTTAGGTGGTGTATGCTAGGTGTTACATGGTGTGTGTTAGGTGTTAGGTGATGTGTGTTAGGTGTATGTTAGGCATTAGGTGGTGTATGTTAGGTGTTAGGTGGTGTATGCTAGGTGTTACATGGTGTATGCTAGGTGTTAGGTGGTTTATGCAAGGTGTTAGGTGGTGTGTGTTAGGTGGTGTATGTTCAGTGTTAGGTGGTGTATGTTCGGTGTTAGGTGGTGTATGTTAGGTTAGGTGGTGTATGCTAGGTGTTACGTGGTGTGTGTTAGGTGATGTGTGTTAGGTGGTGTATGTTAGGTGTTTGGTGGTGTATGCTAGGTGTTAGGTGGTGTATGTTCGGTGTTAAGTGGTGTATGTTAGGTGGTGTGTGTTAGGTGTTAGGTGGTGTATGCTAGGTGTTAGGTGGTGTATGTTCGGTGTTAAGTGGCGTATGTTAGGTGGTGTATGTTAGGCGTTAGGTGGTGTATGTTAGGTGGTGTATGTTAGGTGGTGTATGCTAGGTGTTAGGTGGTGTATGCTAGGTGGTGTGTGTTAGGTGTTAGGTGGTGTATTCTAGGTGGTGTATGCTAGGTGGTGTATGTTAGGTGGTGTATGTTAGGTCGTGTATGTTAGGTCGTGTATGTTAGGTCGTGTATGTTAGGTGTTAGGTGGCGTATGCTAGGTGTTAGGTGGTGTATGCTAGGAGGTTTATGTTAGGTGGTGTATGTTAGGCGGTGTGTGTTAGGCGGTGTATGTTAGGTGTTAGGTGGTGTGTGTTAGGCGGTGTATGTTAGCTGTTAGGTGGCGTATGCTAGGTGGTTTATGTTAGGTGGTGTATGTTAGGCGGTGTGTGTTAGGCGGTGTATGTTAGGTGTTAGGTGGTGCATGTTAGGTCGTGTATGTTAGGTGTTAGGTGGCGTATGCTAGGTGTTAGGTGGTGTATGCTAGGTGGTTTATGTTAGGTGGTGTATGTTAGGCGGTGTGTGTTAGGCGGTGTATGTTAGGTGTTAGGTGGTGTGTGTTAGGCGGTGTATGTTAGGTGTTAGGTGGTGTATGCTAGGTGGTTTATGTTAGGTGGTGTATGTTAGGCGGTGTGTGTTAGGCGGTGTATGTTAGGTGTTAGGTGGTGCATGTTAGGTCGTGTATGTTAGGTGTTAGGTGGCATATGCTAGGTGTTAGGTGGTGTATGCTAGGTGGTTTATGTTAGGTGTTAGGTGGTGTGTGTTAGGCGGTGTATGTTAGGTGTTAGGTGGTGCATGTTAGGTCGTGTATGTTAGGTGTTAGGTGGTGTGTGTTAGGCGGTGCATGTTAGGTGGTGTATGTTAGGTGTTAGGTGTTAGGCGGTGTATGTTAGGCGGTGTATGTTAGGTGTTAGGTGTTAGGTGGTGTATGTTAGGCGGTGTATGTTAGGTGGTGTATGTCAGGCGGTGTATGTTAGGCGGTGTATGTTAGGTGGTGTATGTTAGGCGGTGTGTGTTAGGCGGTGTATGTTAGGTGTTAGGTGTTAGGCGGTGCATGTTATGCGGTGCATGTTAGGCGGTGTATGTCACCTCTGTGCAGGGCTCGCAGGCTCTGCTTGGCATGTCTGTGGAGCTCCTCTACGCATGGCGGCCGGCTGCAGGGGTGAAACACGTTGTGGTGCTGGTGCCATGGGGCCTGGTAGTGCACTGTGAGCTTACTCTCCACATCCAGGTTAGAGACAGCTAGGGAGAGAGACAACAGGAGAATAGATTGGCCATTTTATATTATTGAGATGATGTTCTTCGAAAGACAGACAGCAGGTTAGGTTCTGCTGTCCTTTTCATTCATTGGAATGATGTTCTTCGAAAGACAGACAGCAGGTTAGGTTCTGCTGTCCTTTTCATTCATTGGAATGATGTTCTTCGAAAGACAGACAGCAGGTTAGGTTCTGCTGTCCTTTTCATTCATTGGAATGATGTTCTTCGAAAGACAGACAGCAGGTTAGGTTCTGCTGTCCTTTTCATTCATTGGAATGATGTTCTTCGAAAGACAGACAGCAGGTTAGGTTCTGCTGTCCTTTTCATTCATTGAAATGATGTTCTTCGAAAGACAGACAGCAGGTTAGGTTCTGCTGTCCTTTTCATTCATTGGCAGTTGCGATTGTTATTCATTGATAGGGTTATGAAGATTTAAAAAAATATATATAATTTAACGTTTAATTAACTAGGAAAGTCAGTTAAGAACGCATTATTATTTACAACGATGGCTTAAAATAGGGAAAGAGAGAACAGGAGAATAGATCGTTATTATTCATTTGCACATAAATTATGTTTTGTCGTTATCACTGGGAGAGAAGACACTCAGCTATGTTTTTAGACATGGTATGACCCCCAACCCAACAGTATGACCCAACAGTATGAGCTCAACAGTATGACCCCAACAGTATGACCCCAACAGTATGAGCTCAACAGTATGACCCCAACAGTATGAGCTCAACAGTATGACCCCAACAGTATGAGCTCAACAGTATGACCCCAACAGTATGACCCCAACAGTATGAGCTCAGCAGTATGACCCCAACAGTATGACCCCAACAGTATGAGCTCAACAGTATGACCCCAACAGTATGACCCCAACAGTATGACCTCAACAGTATGACCCCAACAGTATGACCCCAACAGTATGAGCTCAACAGTATGACCCCAACAGTATGACCTCAACAGTATGACCCCAACAGTATGACCCCAACAGAATGACCCCAACAGTATGAGCTCAACAGTATGAGCTCAACAGTATGACCCCAACAGTATGACCCCAACAGTATGACCCCAACAGTATGACCCCAACAGTATGACCCCAACAGTATGACCCCAACAGTATGAGCTCAACAGTATGACCCCAACAGTATGACCCCAACAGTATGACCCCGACAGTATGAGCTCAACAGTATGACCCCAACAGTATGACCCCAACAGTATGACCTCAACAGTACGACCTCAACAGTATGACCCCAACAGTATGACCTCAACAGTATGACCCCAACAGTATGACCTCAACAGTATGACCCCAACAGTATGACCCCAACAGTATGACCCCAACAGTATGACCCCAACAGTATGAGCTCAACAGTATGACCCCAACAGTATGACCCCAACAGTATGAGTTCAACAGTATGACCCCAACAGTATGAGTTCAACAGTATGACCCCAACAGTATGACCTCAACAGTATGACCCCAACAGTATGACCCCAACAGTATGACCCCAACAGTATGACCCCAACAGTATAAGCTCAGCAGTATGACCCCAACAGTATGACCTCAACAGTATGACCCCAACAGTATGACCTCAACAGTATGACCCCAACAGTATGACCCCAACAGTATGACCCCGACAGTATGAGCTCAACAGTATGACCCCAACAGTATGACATCAACAGTACGACCTCAACAGTATGACCCCAACAGTATGACCCCAACAGTATGAGTTCAACAGTATGACCCCAACAGTATGACCTCAACAGTATGACCCCAACAGTATGACCTCAACAGTATGAGCTCAACAGTATGACCCCAACAGTATGAGCTCAACAGTATGAGTTCAACAGTATGACCCCAACAGTATGAGTTCAACAGTATGACCCCAACAGTATGACCTCAACAGTATAACCTCAACAGTATGACCCCAACAGTATGACCTCAACAGTATGACCCCAACAGTATGAGTTCAACAGTATGACCCCAACAGTATGAGTTCAACAGTATGACCCCAACAGTATGAGTTCAACAGTATGACCCCAACAGTATGACCTCAACAGTATGACCCCAACAGTATGACCTCAACAGTATAACCAGGAGTTATGCCCGGGGTGGCAGGGTAGCCTAGTGGTTAGAGTGTTGGACTAGTAACCGAAAGGTTGCAAGTTCAAACCCCAAGCTGAGGTACAAATCTGTCATTCTACTCCTGAACAGGCAGTTCACCCACTGTTCCTAGGCCGTCATTGAAAATAAGAATTTGTTCTTAACTGACTTGCCTAGTTAAATAAAGGTAAATAAAACCAGTCACTGCCATTCCAGCAGGGGGCAGTAACACATATCAACATCAACTGAATTAAGCCGACAACTGCTCCAATGACAGTTGTCCATGTTTCCTCAAAACACCATGTCTGCTGCTGTTATACACATAGATGCACAGAACGTCTGATTTAAAGAGGCGGTGGTGTTATTATGATTCAGACAGAAGACAACGCTGCTTTTATCCTCCAAGGCTGGGAGAGGGGGAGGAGAGGAGGAGAGAGATGAACAGAAGATACGAGGGAGATGTAAACCCTCTTTCTTTCATCATCTTTCATCTTCTGGCCTTGCTTTCATTTCAATCCTCATATTACAACAGCAGCATCTGTTCATTAACATCTACAGTAGGTGTGTGGTGTGTGTGTGTGTGTGTGTGTGTGTGTGTGTGTGTGTGTGTGTGTGTGTGTGTGTGTGTGTGTGTGTGTGTGTGTGTGTGTCTGTGTGTGTGTGTCTGTGTGTGTGTGTGTGTGTGTGTGTGTGTCTGTGTGTGTGTATGTCTCTCTGTGTGTGTGTGTGTGTGTGTGTGTGTGTGTGTGTGTGTGTGTGTGTGTGTGTGTGTGTGTGTGTGTGTGTGTGTGTGTGTGTCTGTGTGTGTGTGTGTGTCTGTGTGTGTGTGTGTGTCTGTGTGTGTGTGTGTGTGTATGTGTGTGTGTTTGTGTGTGTGTGTATGTCTGTGTGTGTGTGTTCGCTGTGTGTGTCTGAGAGTTAGTTTGCTGTGTTCGTGTGTGCGCTCGCGCGTGTGTGTAGTCTGTTGTTTCCTTGAATAACCCAGGCTCATCTGTAACCAGGCAACCCTTCCTATCTGATGTAGGATGAATAGAATGATCTCTATCAATCCATAATCATGAGACTAATGTGGATGAGACGATCTGTCCAGGTCTGATGATTTCATCCCAGAGAAAGCAGTACATTCAGCAGGTCCCTGACAGCCAGAATAAACACAGCTAGCTTACACAGTGTATGTTACCAGCTGGGTTGTGCCTCTATACAGGACTGTGTTAGCCTGCTAAAGCTTCAGGTCTCAGACAAAGTTATGCATCGCACTGTTGCACAAGACTGTGTTATCCCACTGAGCTAAAGCTTTTGACCTCCATCAGTGGGCTAACAGTCTTGTGGCACACAGGAGACCCGGGGTTTGAACCCAGTTGGTATAAAGGATTTCTGAAGAGGTCTACTACAGTATCTAGGGCCCTTAACTGTCCCTGTCCCCATCTATAGAGAAGCCAGTTGGAGGGTTCAACCGCTGTGGTCTGAAGAGGGCTACTACAGTATCTAGGACCTTTTTTTCCCTCACTTTTTCTCCCCAATTGGTAGTTAGTCTTGTCCCATCGCTGCAACTCGGACTCAGGAGAAGCGAAGGTGTAGAGCCATGCGTCCTCTGAAACACAACCCTGCCAAGCCATGCGTCCTCTGAAACACAACCCTGCCAAGCCATGCGTCCTCTGAAACACAACCCTGCCAAGCCATGCGTCCTCTGAAACACAACCCTGCCAAGCCATGCGTCCTCTGAAACACAACCCTGCCAAGCCATGCGTCCTCTGAAACACAACCCTGCCAAGCCATGCGTCCTCTGAAACACAACCCTGCCAAGCCATGCGTCCTCTGAAACACAACCCTGCCAAGCCATGCGTCCTCTGAAACACACCCTACAAAGCCATGCGTCCTCTGAAACAGAACCCAGCCAAGCCATGCGTCCTCTGAAACACAACCCTGCCAAGCCATGCGTCCTCTGAAACACAACCCTGCCAAGCCATGCGTCCTCTGAAACACAACCCTGCCAAGCCATGCGTCCTCTGAAACCAACCCTGCCAAGCCATGCGTCCTCTGAAACACAACCCTGCCAAGCCATGCGTCCTCTGAAACACAACCCTGCCAAGCCATGCGTCCTCTGAAACAGAACCCAGCCAAGCCATGCGTCCTCTGAAACACAACCCTGCCAGCCATGCGTCCTCTGAAACACAACCCTGCCAAGCCATGCGTCTCTGAAACAGAACCCAGCCAACCATGCGTCCTCTGAAACACAACCCTGCCAAGCCATGCGTCCTCTGAACACAACCCTGCCAAGCCATGCGTCCTCATGAAAACAGAACCCAGCCAGCCATGCGTCCTCTGAAACACAACCCTGCCAGCCATGCGTCCTCTTAAACATAACCCTGCCAGCCATGCGTCCTCTGAAACAGAACCCAAGCCAAGCCATGCACCTCTGAACACAACCCTTCCAAGCCATGCTTCCTCTGAAACACAACCCTGCCAAGCCATGCGTCCTCTGAAACATAACCCTGCCAAGCCATGCGTCCTCTGAAACAGAACCAGCCAAGCCATAGCGTCCTCTGAAACACAACCCTTCCAAGCCATGCGTCCTCTGAAACACAACCCTGCCAAGCCATGCGTCCTCTGAAACACAACCCTGCCAAGCCGCATTGCTTCTTGATACATTGCTCGCTTAACCCCGAAGTCAGCCGCACCAATGTGTCGGAGGAAACACTGTATAATTGGCGACCGACGTCAGTTAGCAGACACCCGGCCTGCCACAAAGAGTCGCTAGAGCGCAATGGGACAGCCCTCCCCTAACCCGGACAAAGCTGGGCCAATTGTGACCCGCCTCATGGGTCTCCCGGTCACGACCGGCTGTGTCACAGCCTGGGATCGAACCCAGGTCTGTAGTGAAGCCTCAAGCACTGTAATGCAGAGCCTTAGACCGCTGTGCCACTTGGGAGGCCCAGGGCCTTTAAACGACACTGAAGGGTTGTGATAATGACGGGGGGGGGAAGAAATCGATACAGTTAAAATTTTGGATATTATTTTTGACGATTTACCATATCGTATCGTTTTCACAATATCACAATAATATTTGGGCGCAAAGTGTGGCTGTAGCTGCACCAAAACGGGTTCCTTCATAGCTTGTTCTCCGTCTTCTTTCTAAATAGGGAGACCATTTCTTTTCAGCATTTTGTGTTGAATCGCAACACATATCGAATCGTGAGAATCGTAAGAATGACAATATGTATCATATCGTCTCCTAAGTATCGTGATAATATTGTATTGTGAGGTCCCTGACAATTCCCTGCCTAGTTACTGACTTCAGCCTCTGCTGCTGTAATGGAGTAGAGATGGTGGAATCAGCCTCTGCTGCTGTAATGGAGTAGAGATTGTGGATTCAGCCTCTGCTGCTGTAATGGAGTAGAGATGGTGGATTCAGCCTCTGCTGCTGTAATGGAGTAGAGATGGTGGATTCAGCCTCTCCTCTGTAATGGAGTAGAGATGGTGGATTCAGCCTCTGCTGCTGTAATGGAGTAGAGATGGTGGATTCAGCCTCTCCTCTGTAATGGAGTAGAGATGGTGGAATCAGCCTCTGCTGCTGTAATGGAGTAGAGGTAGTGGATTCAGCCTCTGCTGCTGTAATGGAGTAGAGATGGTGGAATCAGCCTCTGCTGCTGTAATGGAGTAGAGATGGTGGATTCAGCCTCTCCTCTGTAATGGAGTAGAGATGGTGGAATCAGCCTCTGCTGCTGTAATGGAGTAGAGATGGTGGATTCAGCCTCTGCTGCTGTAATGGAGTAGAGATTGTGGATTCAGCCTCTGCTGCTGTAATGGAGTAGAGATGGTGGAATCAGCCTCTGCTGCTGTAATGGAGTAGAGATGGTGGATTCAGCCTCTCCTCTGTAATGGAGTAGAGATGGTGGAATCAGCCTCTGCTGCTGTAATGGAGTAGAGATGGTGGATTCAGCCTCTGCTGCTGTAATGGAGTAGAGATTGTGGATTCAGCCTCTCCTCTGTAATGGAGTAGAGATGGTGGATTCAGCCTCTG
>NW_022261982.1:5117635-5125135 GCF_002021735.2 Oncorhynchus kisutch | reverse complement strand
ATCTCTCCTCCTAAATTTACTAACACACAAACATACAGTCGTGGCCAAAAGTTTTGAGAATGACACAAATATTAATATCCACAAAGTTTGCTGCTTCAGTGTCTTTAGATATTTTTGTCAGATGTTACTATGGATACTGAAGTATAATTACAAGCATTTCATAAGTGTCAAAGGCTTTTATTGACAATTACATGAAGTTGATGCAAAGAGTCAATATTTGCAGTGTTGCCCCTTTTTTTTCAAGACCTCTGCAATCCGCCCTGGCATGCTGTCAATTAACTTCTGGGCCACATCCTGACTGATGGCAGCCCATTCTTGCATAATCAATGCTTGGAGTTTGTCAGGATCTGTGGGTTTTTGTTTGTCCACCTGCCTCTTGAGGATTGACCACAAGTTCTCAATGGGATTAAGGTCTGGGGAGTTTCCTGGCCATGGACCCAAAATATTGATGTTTTGTTAACTTTTGCCTTATGGTAAGGTGCTCCATCATGCTGGAAAAGGCATTGTTCGTCACCAAACTGTTCCTGGATGGTTGGGAGAAGTTGCTCTAGGAGAATGTGCTGGTACCATTCTTTATTCATGGCTGTGTTCTTAGGCAAAATTGTGAGTGAGCCCACTCCCTTGGCTGAGAAGCAACCCCACACATGAATGGTCTCAGGATGCTTTACTGTTGGCATGACACAGGACTGATGGTAGCGCTCACCTTGTCTTCTCCGGACAAGCTTTTTTCCAGATGCCCCAAACAATCGGAAAGGGGATTCATCAGAGAAAATGACTTTACCCCAGTTCTCAGCAGTCCAATCCCTGTACCTTTTGCAGAATATCAGTCTATTCCTGATGTTTTTCCTGGAGAGAAGTGGCTTCTTTGCTGCCCTTCTTGACACCAGGCCATCCTCCAAAAGTCTTCACCTCACTGTGCGTGCAGATGCACTCACACCTGCCTGCTGCCATTCCTGAGCAAGCTCTTTACTGGTGGTGCCCTGATCCCGCAGCTGAATCAACTTTAGGAGACGGTCTTGGCGCTTGCTGGACTTTCTTGGGCGCCTTGAAGCCTTCTTCACAACAATTGAACCGCTCTCCTCCTTTTTGTGCAAAGCAATGATGACGGCACATGTTTCCTTGCAGGTAACCACGGTTGACGGAGGAATAACAATGATTCCAAGCACCACCCTCCTTTTGAAGCTTCCAGTCTGTTATTCGAACTCAATCAGCACGACAGAGTGATCTCCAGCCATGTCCTCATCAACACTCACACCTGTGTTAACAAGAGAATCACTGACATTATGTCAGCTGGTCCTTTTGTGGCAGGGCTGAAATGCAGTGGAAATGTTTTTTGGGGATTCAGTTCATTTGCATGGCAAAGAGGGACTTGCAATTAATTGCAATTCATCTGATCACTCTTCATAACATTCTGGAGTATATGCAAATTGCCATCATACAAACTGAGGCAGCAGACTTTGTGAAAATTAATAATTGTGTCAATCTCAAAACTATAGCAGCTCTATAGTAATGATATTGAAGGCTGTAAAAGGGCTGTAAACAGGGATGTAACATGGCTGTAAACAGGGCTGTAACAGGGATGTAACATGGCTGTAAACAGGGCTGTAACAGGGACGTAACATGGCTGTAAACAGGGCTGTAACAGGGACGTAACATGGCTGTAAACAGGGCTGTAACAGGGATGTAACAGGGCTGTAAACAGGGCTGGTAACAGGGCTGTAACAGGGTTGTAAACAGGGCTGTAACAGGGCCGTAACAGGGCCGTAACAGGGCCGTAACAGGGCTGTAACAGGGCTGTAAACAAGGATGTAACAGGGCTGTAAACAGGGCTGTAACAGGGCTGTAAACAGGGCTGTAACAGGGCTGTAAACATGGCTGTAACAGGGCCGTAACAGGGCCGTAACAGGGCCGTAACAGGGCTGTAAACAGGGCTGTAACAGGGCTGTAAACAGGGCCGTAACAGGGCCGTAACAGGGCCGTAACAGGGCCGTAACAGGGCTGTATAATGCAGCAGTTCTACAGTAATGATATTGAAGGCTGTAACAGGGCTGTAACAGGGCCGTAACAGGGCTGTAACAGGGCCGTAACAGGGCCGTAACAGGGCTGTAACAGGGCCGTAACAGGGCCGTAACAGGGCTGTAAACAGGGCTGTAACAGAGCTGTATAATGCAGCAGGCAGATAGAGCTCAGATAGTCCAGATGCCACAGCCCCTCCTCTCTCTCTCTTCCTAGGCAGCTGCAGCAGATATACAAGTCATTAGTGGTGAAAAGTATTAGTGCAGACAAATCTGGGTCAGAACAGAGTAGAACACACAGCCAGCGCATTGGTGCTGGTGATGAGGGGGTCATGGTGTGTGTGTGTGTGTGTGTGTGTGAGAGTGTGTGTGTGTGTGTGTGTGTGTGTGTGTGTGTGTGTGTGTGTGTGTGTGTGTGTGTGTGTGTGTGTGTGTGTGTGTGTGTGTGTGTGTGTGTGTGTGTGTGTGTGTGGGTTGGGGAGGGGGCTTGTGTTTAGAAAACTGTTGTAGGAGAGAGGATATTATTGTACTGTACATAATCATCCTGAGTAAATAACACGGAGGTCAGTATTGTTAATCACTCCTGCAGGTCTCCAAGGTCAAATAATAACACGGAGGTCAGTATAGTTAATCACCCCTGCAGGTCTCCAAGGTCAAATAATAACACAGAGGTCAGTATAGTTAATCACTCCTGCAGGTCTCCATAGTCATTTAGCAGACACTTTATCAAAAGCTTTTTCCATAGTGACATTGTGATACATTCAAAATGTGGAAAAATACTGTCTGTGTGGGAATCTCTCTCCCATTCTCTCTCTCTCTCTCTCGCTCTCTCTCTCTCTCTCTCTCTCTCTCTCTCTCTCTCTCTCTCTCGCTCCCTCGCTCCCTCGCTCTCTCTCTTTCTATCTCTGACAGCAGAGTGGGGGATGGGCGGAAGGCGGACAGCAGCGGCCTGTATATCTCTCTGTTCCTCACAGCTGGCTACCTAAAGGTGATCCTGATAGTGTTTGATAATCCCACAACGATACAGCAACACTCAGCTATGCTTTCACCAAATACTGCTGGGTCCTGTTATGGGACTGTTGTTGACTATAGACACCACATCAAGTCTATAGACACCACATCAAGACTATAGACACCACATCAAGTCTATAGACACCATTTAAAAGTTATGAAACTGTAATAAGCTGTGTAAACTAGCCAACCAACAGGTTACATAGGCTCAGGATATAGAGTGGGGTCACCTGACAGTATATGGTTAGTCCAAGGTTTTAGACGTTCTAACTGCAGGTCTGCAGGATGCCATACAACTCAATGCCATTAAAGAGGTGACCACGTCCTGAGGTAGAGATGTCAACATGTGTAACACGTGAGAAAAGCATTAAGCGTCATCTGCTGTAGCATATCTCTCAGAGAGGCAACAAAGAGACCAAAGACAACCAACCCAGAAGGAGCTGCAAAGCTCCACAGCAGACATTAGAGTATATGTCCATAGGACCACTTTAAGCCGTACACTCCACAGAGCTGGGATTTATGGAAGAGTGGCCAGAAAAAAGCCATTGCTTCAAAGAAAAAAATAATGTGGGAGACTCCCTAAACATATGGAAGAAGGTACTCTGGTCAGATGAGACTAAAATTGAGCTTTTTGGCCATCAAGGAAAACGCTATGTCTGCGGGAAACCTAACACCTCTCATCACCCTGAGAACATCATCCCCACAGTGAAGCATGGTGGTGGCAGCATGATACAAATGATACAACCCCCCCCCAAATCCATTTTAATTCCAGGTTGTAAGGCAACAAAATAGGAAAAATGCCAAGTGGGTGAATAGTTTCGCAAGCCACTGTACAGTATATCAAGCCCAGTCACACTCATGCACACACCCACAGGAAATGGTGCTGTATTACTGCTCTTCATGTCTCTTGCTCCTCTAGGAGCCTCATACCGTTTAATCTACGTACCCCCTCACTGTCTTCTGTTTCATCTAAAAATACCCTCACTGTCTTCTGTGTAATCTAAAAACACCCTCACTGTCTTCTGTTTA
Organism: Oncorhynchus kisutch; assembly: GCF_002021735.2. Lineage (NCBI taxonomy): Eukaryota > Metazoa > Chordata > Actinopteri > Salmoniformes > Salmonidae > Oncorhynchus > Oncorhynchus kisutch. Next base: position 5,121,080 of record NW_022261982.1, on the reverse strand, counting down.
ATCTACGTACCCCCTCACTGTCTTCTGTTTAATCTACGTACCCCTCACTGTCTTCTGTTTAATCTACGTACCCCCTCACTGTCTTCTGTGTAATCTAAAAACACCCTCACTGTCTTCTGTGTAATCTACGTACCCCCTCACTGTCTTCTGTTTAATCTACGTACCCCCTCACTGTCTTCTGTTTCATCTACGTACCCCCTCACTGTCTTCTGTTTCATCTACGTACCCCCTCACTGTCTTCTGTTTAATCTACGTACCCCCTCACTCTCTCGTTTAATCTACACACACAATCTTTCTCTTAATCTACATATTAACTCTCATTCCTAATCTACACAATCTCTTAAAGTACTGCTAATCTACGCACACACACACACACACATACAATCTCACTGGTTTACTCTTCCTAATCTACACACTCATCGGACTCCATCAGAAGAAGCCAGTTCATCTAAGGGACATTTGCCACAAAGCAGATAGACTCTTTCCCACAATCATCCTCTTCCCCCCGGAGCCTTAGAAGACTTTAAAGCTGTCCTCTCCTCTGTCTTTAAAGCTGTCCTCTCCTCTGTCTTTAAAGCTGTCCTCTCCTCTGGTTTCCTCATTTCCCCCCCCGGACTGCTACTTCTGCCCTTTAATTATTCCAACCAGTTGAGACGTGTCCAACCCCAGGCCCTCAGCCCATGTTTTAACACTGAGCTACATATGGGAACGGCGCTTTCAGGAACTTTTAGAAGAGAAAAATAAAAACCAATAGCCTAGAGAGCTTTGACAAAACTGATGTTTAAATGTCACTCCAGTGGATCAGGTCAAAGGGACGGGGTTTGGTCTTCTGTTGAACACAGGAAAACCTCCCTGTTACTATGCAAATGAGAAAGTCCAGAAACTCCAAGGCTTTCAGAAAACAAGACCGATAACAAACCGATAACCTACAGTTGAGAGCTCAGAGGAAGTGATTTTGAAAAAGAGAATAGTTTATTTTTGACCCACGTCATAATCTGTTTTTTTCCCCCCCACAGGTTATAAACAAACAAAACAGCAGGCTAACCAGCAGACAAACCAACTCTGATTATCAGCATAGAACAGTAGTGAGTGAGTTCACCAGAAACACAACCATAACCATTCAAACAGCTGTGAAGAATAAACCATACTACTGCTAGTACTAGTGAAGCAAAGAGTACCATACTACTGCTAGTACTAGTGAAGCAAAGAGTACCATACTACTGCTAGTACTAGTGAAGCAAAGAGTACCATACTACTGCTAGTACTAGTGAAGCAAAGAGTACCATACTACTGCTAGTACTAGTGAAGCAAAGAGTACCATACTACTGCTAGTACTAGTGAAGCAAAGAGTACCATACTACTGCTAGTACTAGTGAAGCAAGAGTACCATACTACTGCTAGTACTAGTGAAGCAAAGAGTACCATACTACTGCTAGTACTAGTGAAGCAAAGAGTACCATACTACTGCTAGTACTAGTGAAGCAAAGAGTACCATACTACTGCTAGTACTAGTGAAGCAAAGAGTACCATACTACTGCTAGTACTAGTGAAGCAAAGAGTACCATACTACTGCTAGTACTAGTGAAGCAAAGAGTACCATACTACTGCTAGTACTAGTGAAGCAAAGAGTACCATACTACTGCTAGTACTAGTGAAGCAAAGAGTACCATACTACTGCTAGTACTAGTGAAGCAAAGAGTACCATACTACTGCTAGTACTAGTGAAGCAAAGAGTACCATACTACTGCTAGTACTAGTGAAGCAAAGAGTACCATACTACTGCTAGTACTAGTGAAGCAAAGAGTACCATACTACTGCTAGTACTAGTGAAGCAAAGAGTACCATACTACTGCTAGTACTAGTGAAGCAAAGAGTACCATACTACTGCTAGTACTAGTGAAGCAAAGAGTACCATACTACTGCTAGTACTAGTGAGCAAGCAAAGAGTACCATACTACTGCTAGTACTAGTGAAGCAAAGAGTACCATACTACTGCTAGTACTAGTGAAGCAAAGAGTACCATACTACTGCTAGTACTAGTGAAGCAAAGAGTACCATACTACTGCTAGTACTAGTGAAGCAAAGAGTACCATACTACTGCTAGTACTAGTGAAGCAAAGAGTACCATACTACTGCTAGTACTAGTGAAGCAAAGAGTACCATACTACTGCTAGTACTAGTGAAGCAAAGAGTACCATACTACTGCTAGTACTAGTGAAGCAAAGAGTACCATACTACTGCTAGTACTAGTGAAGCAAAGAGTACCATACTACTGCTAGTACTAGTGAAGCAAAGAGTACCATACTACTGCTAGTACTAGTGAAGCAAAGAGTACCATACTACTGCTAGTACTAGTGAAGCAAAGAGTACCATACTACTGCTAGTACTAGTGAAGCAAAGAGTACCATACTACTGCTAGTACTAGTGAAGCAAAGAGTACCATACTACTGCTAGTACTAGTGAAGCAAAGAGTACCATACTACTGCTAGTACTAGTGAAGCAAAGAGTACCATACTACTGCTAGTACTAGTGAAGCAAAGAGTACCATACTACTGCTAGTACTAGTGAAGCAAAGAGTACCATACTACTGCTAGTACTAGTGAAGCAAAGAGTACCATACTACTGCTAGTACTAGTGAAGCAAAGAGTACCATACTACTGCTAGTACTAGTGAAGCAAAGAGTACCATACTACTGCTAGTACTAGTGAAGCAAAGAGTACCATACTACTGCTAGTACTAGTGAAGCAAAGAGTACCATACTACTGCTAGTACTAGTGAAGCAAAGAGTACCATACTACTGCTAGTACTAGTGAAGCATACTTAGAGTACCATACTACTGCTAGTACTAGTGAAGCAAAGAGTACCATACTACTGCTAGTACTAGTGAAGCAAAGAGTACCATACTACTGCTAGTACTAGTGAAGCAAAGAGTACCATACTACTGCTAGTACTAGTGAAGCAAAGAGTACCATACTACTGCTAGTACTAGTGAAGCAAAGAGGTACCAAATACTACTGCTAGTACTAGTGAAGCAAAGAGTACCATACTACTGCTAGTACTAGTGAAGCAAGAGTACCATACTACTGCTAGTACTAGTGAAGCAAAGAGTACCATACTACTGCTAGTACTAGTGAAGCAAAGAGTACCATACTACTGCTAGTACTAGTGAAGCAAAGAGTACCATACTACTGCTAGTACTAGTGAAGCAAAGAGTACCATACTACTGCTAGTACTAGTGAAGCAAAGAGTACCATACTACTGCTAAGTAACTAGTGAAGCAAAGAGTACCATACTACTGCTAGTACTAGTGAAGCAAAGAGTACCATACTACTGCTAGTACTAGTGAAGCAAAGAGTACCATACTACTGCTAGTACTAGTGAAGCAAAGACAACCATACTACTGCTAGTACTAGTGAAGCAAAGAGTACCATACTACTGCTAGTAC
>NW_022261982.1:5105135-5107635 GCF_002021735.2 Oncorhynchus kisutch | reverse complement strand
CGACCAGGCTACTACTATGTGTTGAACCCAGGTTACGACAAGGCTACTACTATGTGTTGAACCCAGGTTACGACCAGGCTACTACTATGTGTTGAACCCAGGTTACGACAAGGCTACTACTATGTGTTGAAGCCAGGTTACGACCAGGCTACTACTATGTGTTGAAGCCAGGTTACGACCAGGCTACTATGTGTTGAACCCAGGTTATGACCAGGCTACTACTATGTATTGAAGCCAGGTTACGACCAGGCTACTACTATGTGTTGAAGCCAGGTTACGACCAGGCTACTACTATGTGTTGAACCCAGGTTACGACCAGGCTACTATGTGTTGAACCCAGGTTACGACCAGGCTACTATGTGTTGAACCCAGGTTACGACCAGGCTACTATGTGTTGAACCCAGCTTACGACCAGGCTACTATGTGTTGAACCCAGGTTACGACCAGGCTACTATGTGTTGAACCCAGCTTACGACCAGGCTACTATGTATTGAAGCCAGGTTACGACCAGGCTACTACTATGTGTTGAACCCAGGTTATGACCAGGCTACTACTATGTGTTGAACCCAGGTTACGACCAGGCTACTATGTGTTGAACCCAGGTTACGACCAGGCTACTATGTGTTGAAGCCAGGTTACGACCAGGCTACTATGTATTGAACCCAGGTTATGACCAGGCTACTACTATGTGTTGAACCCAGGTTACGACCAGGCTACTACTATGTGTTGAACCCAGGTTATGACCAGGCTACTACTATGTGTTGAACCCAGGTTACGACCAGGCTACTACTATGTGTTGAACCCAGGTTACGACAAGGCTACTATGTGTTGAACCCAGGTTACGACAAGGCTACTACTATGTGTTGAACCCAGGTTACGACAAGGCTACTATGTGTTGAACCCAGGTTACGACAAGGCTACTACTATGTGTTGAAGCCAGGTTACGACCAGGCTACTACTATGTGTTGAAGCCAGGTTACGACCAGGCTACTACTATGTGTTGAACCCAGGTTACGACCAGGCTACTATGTGTTGAACCCAGGTTACGACCAGGCTACTATGTGTTGAACCCAGGTTACGACAAGGCTATTATGTGTTGAAGCCAGGTTACGACCAGGCTACTATGTGTTGAACCCAGGTTACGACAAGGCTATTATGTGTTGAACCCAGGTTACGACCAGGCTACTATGTGTTGAACCCAGGTTACGACAAGGCTATTATGTGTTGAACCCAGGTTACGACCAGGCTACTATGTGTTGAACCCAGGTTACGACCAGGCTACTATGTGTTGAACCCAGGTTACGACCAGGCTACTATGTGTTGAACCCAGGTTACGACAAGGCTACTATGTATTGAACCCAGGTTACGACCAGGCTACTATGTATTGAACCCAGGTTACGACCAGGCTACTACTATGTGTTGAACCCAGGTTACGACCAGGCTATTACTATGTGTTGAACCCAGGTTACGACCAGGCTACTATGTATTGAACCCAGGTTACGACCAGGCTACTATGTGTTGAACCCAGGTTACGACCAGGCTACTACTATGTGTTGAACCCAGGTTACGACCAGGCTATTACTATGTGTTGAACCCAGGTTACGACCAGGCTACTACTATGTATTGAACCCAGGTTACGACCAGGCTACTATGTGTTGAACCCAGGTTACGACCAGGCTACTATGTATTGAACCCAGGTTACGACCAGGCTACTATGTATTGAACCCAGGTTACGACCAGGCTACTATGTATTGAACCCAGGTTACGACCAGGCTACTACTATGTGTTGAACCCAGGTTACGACCAGGCTATTACTATGTGTTGAACCCAGGTTACGACCAGGCTACTATGTATTGAACCCAGGTTACGACCAGGCTACTATGTGTTGAACCCAGGTTACGACCAGGCTATTACTATGTGTTGAACCCAGGTTACGACCAGGCTACTATGTATTGAACCCAGGTTACGACCAGGCTACTATGTGTTGAACCCAGGTTACGACCAGGCTACTACTATGTATTGAAGCCAGGTTACGACCAGGCTACTACTATGTGTTGAAGCCAGGTTACGACCAGGCTACTACTATGTATTGAAGCCAGGTTACGACCAGGCTACTACTATGTGTTGAAGCCAGGTTACGACCAGGCTACTACTATGTGTTGAACCCAGGTTACGACCAGGCTACTACTATGTGTTGAACCCAGGTTATGACCAGGCTACTACTATGTGTTGAAGCCAGGTTACGACCAGGCTACTACTATGTGTTGAAGCCAGGTTACGACCAGGCTACTATGTATTGAACCCAGGTTATGACCAGGCTACTACTATGTGTTGAACCCAGGTTACGACCAGGCTACTATGTATTGAACCCAGGTTACGACCAGGCTACTATGTATTGAACCCAGGTTACGACCAGGCTACTATGTGTTGAAGCCAGGTTACAACCAGGCTACTACTATGTATTGAACCCAGGTTACGACCAGGCTACTATGTGTTGAAG
>NW_022261982.1:5092635-5100135 GCF_002021735.2 Oncorhynchus kisutch | reverse complement strand
TCATTTACATCCACTTAGGTTGGAGTCATTAAAACTAGTTTACATCCACTGAGGTTGGAGTCATTAAAACTCATTTACATCCACTTAGGTTGGAGTCATTAAAACTAGTTTACATCCACTTAGGTTGGAGTCATTAAAACTAGTTTACATCCACTGAGGTTGGAGTCATTAAAACTCATTTACATCCACTTAGGTTGGAGTCATTAAAACTCATTTACATCCACTTAGGTTGGAGTCATTAAAACTAGTTTACATCCACTGAGGTTGGAGTCATTAAAACTCATTTACATCCACTTAGGTTGGAGTCATTAAAACTAGTTTACATCCACTTAGGTTGGAGTCATTAAAACTAGTTTACATCCACTGATGTTGGAGTCATTAAAACTCATTTACATCCACTTAGGTTGGAGTCATTAAAACTCATTTACATCCACTTAGGTTGGAGTCATTAAAACTAGTTTACATCCACTGAGGTTGGAGTCATTAAAACTCATTTACATCCACTTAGGTTGGAGTCATTAAAACTCATTTACATCCACTGAGGTTGGAGTCATTAAAACTCATTTTTCAACCACTCCACAAATGTCTTGTCAACAAACTATAGTTTTGGCAAGTCGGTTAGGACATCTGCTTTGTGCATGACACAAGTAATTTTTCCAACAATTGTTTAAAGACAGATTATTTCACATTGTATTTCACATTGTATCACAATTCCAGTGGGTCAGAAGTTTACATACACTAAGTTGACTGTGCCTTTAACTTTTTATGGCTGCAGGGGCAGTATTGAGTAGCTTGGATGAAAAGGTGCCCATTGTAAACGGCCAGCTACTCAGTCTCAGTTGCTAATATATGCATATTATTATTAGTATTGGATAGAAAACAATCTAAAGTTTATAAAAACTGTCACAATATGGTCTGTGAGTATAACAGAACTGATTTTACAGGCAAAACCCTGAGGAAAATCAAAACAGGAAGTGGCTTCTATTTTGAAAACTCCATATTCATAAAAATAAAAATAATCTTTATGGAACAAAAGGAACATTTGTTGTGTAACTGGGAGTCTCGTGAGTAAAAACATCCGAAGATCATCAAAGGTAAACGATTCATTTGATTGCTTTTCTGATTTTCGTGACCAAGCTTCCTGATGCTAAGTGTACTTAATGTTTTGTCGTGCGATCGATAAACTTACACAAAAGCTTGGATTGCTTTTGCCGTAAAGCATCATTTCAAAATCTGAGACGACAGGTGGATTAACAAAGGGATAAGCTGTGTTTTCCTATATTGCACTTGTGATTTCATGAATATAAATATTTGTAGTAATATTTATTGAATGTAGCGCTATGCTATTCAGCGGTTATTGATGACACTTATCCCGATATCGGGATTGCAGCCATAACAAGTTAAACAGCTTGGAAATTCCAGAAAATGATGTCATGGCTTTAGAAGCATCTGATAGGCTAATCATTTGAGTCAATTGGAGGTGTACCTGTGGATGTATTTCAAGGTCTACCTTCAAACTCAGTGCCTCTTTGCTTGACATCATGGGAAAATCAAAAGAAATCAGCCAAGACCCCAGAAAAAAAATTGTAGACCTCCACAAGTCTGGTTCATCCTTGGGGGCAATTTTCAAACGCCTGAAGGTACCATGTTCATCTGTACAAAAATAAGTTCGCAAGTATAAACAGCATGGGACCACGCAGATGTCATACCGCTCAGGAATGAGACGTGTTCGGTCTCCTAGAGATGAACGTACTTTGGTGCGAAATGTACAAATCAATCCCAGAACAACAGCAAAGGACCTTGTGAAGATGCTGGAGGAAACAGATACAAAAGTATCTATATCCACAGTAAAATTAGTCCTATATCGACATAACCTGAATGGCTGCTCAGCAAGGAAGAAGCCACTGCTCCAAAGCCGCCATAAAAAAGCCAGACTACAGTTTGCAACTGCACATGGGGACAAAGATCGTACTTTTTGGAGAAATGTCCTCTGGTCTGATGAAACAAAAATAGGACTGTTTGGCCATAATGACCATTGTTATGTTTGAAGGAAAAAGGGGGATGCTTGCAAGCTGAAGAACACCATCCCAAAAGTGAAGAACGGGGTTGGCAGTATCATGTTGTGGGGGTGCTTTGCTGCAGGAGGGCCAGGTGCACTTCACAAAATTGATGGCATCATGAGGACGGAAAATTATGTGGATGTATTGAAGCAACATCTCAAGGTATCAGTCAGGAAGTTAAAGCTTGATCGCAAATGGGTCTTCCAAATGGGCAATGACCCCAAGCATACTTCCAAAGTTGTGGCCAAATGGCTTAATGACAACAAAGTCAAGGTATTGGAGTGGTCATCACAAAGCCCTGACCTCAATCCCATAGAAAATCTGTGGGCAGAGCTGAAAAAGAGTGTGTGAGCAAAGAGGCCTACAAACCTGACTCAGTTACACCAGCTCTGTCAGGAGGAATGGGCCAAAATTGACCCAACTTATTTTGGGAAGCTTGTTGAAGGCTACCCGAAACATTTGACCCAAGTTAAACTATTTAAAAGGCAATGCTTCCAAATACTAATTGAGTGTATGTAAACTTCTGACCCACTGGGAATATGATGAAATAAATAAAAGCTGAAATAAATCATTCTATCTACAATTATTCTGACATTTCACATTCTCAAAATAAACTGGTGATCCTAGCTGACCTAAAACAGAGAATTTCTTACTAGGATTAAATGTCAGCAATTGTGAAAAACTGAGTGTAAATATATTTGGCTAAGGTGTATGTAAACTTCCGACTTCAACTGTATCAAATATCCTGTGGCTCTGACTAGGGAGAGATAAACCTATCAATCTAGTGGGATTTGGACTTTTTCACTGTCTGAAAGTCCCTGAAACAGGAACCAGATGTGGAAGAGAAATGTAACACTGACATTGTAGCACTCACAGCTTTCCTTGAAAACTAAAATTGAGACATTTATGATATACATATATTTTAGAGGCTATTAAAAGAGAAAATGTGTATAAAACCTGTGTAAACTGTATTTATAATTATATTACACAATTTCTGATATATCACATGCCTTACTTTGATTTTCCTGCATAAGCAAAATGATGCTTATCCCTCTACTGCCATTCATTCACATTAGACTGGTTTGGATTACTCTCTGACCAATATGGCTAACATTTTAACCCCATTCTGGAACTTTGAGGGTTTATGACATAACCCCTCTAGTAATTTAATAGGATCTCTATGGTGTGTGTAACCATGTGTGTGTGTGTGTATGTGTGTGTGTCTCTCTCTGGGAAGAAGCCACTGCAGCAGGGCCTGGGAGGGGTGCAGTAGCTAGATCAGTAGCAGCCTCATCGTAGCTCTGCACTAGGCAGAGACGGCACTGAGGAACCCACAGGGACCGCAGACGATACTTCCCGCTTCCTACTTCCTAGTGTCTTCCCTCCCTTCCCTGCTTCCTAATCACAGTGCTCTGACATCACCACAGCCTCATCGTTCCCAGTGTCTTCCCTCCCTTCCCTGCTTCCTAATCACAGTGCTCTGACATCACCACAGCCTCATCATTCCCAGTGTCTTCCCTGCTTCCTAATCACAGTGCTCTGACATCACCACAGCCTCATCATTCCCAGTGTCTTCCCTCCCTTCCCTGCTTCCTAATCACAGTGCTCTGACATCACCACAGCCTCATCATTCCCAGTGTCTTCCCTCCATTCCCTGTTCCCTAATCACAGTGCTCTGACATCACCACAGCCTCATCATTCCCAGTGTCTTCCCTGCTTCCTAATCACAGTGCTCTGACATCACCACAGCCTCATCATTCCCAGTGTCTTCCCTCCCTTCCCTGCTTCCTAATCACAGTGCTCTGACATCACCACAGCCTCATCATTCCCAGTGTCTTCCCTGCTTCCTAATCACAGTGCTCTGACATCACCACAGCCTCATCGTTCCCAGTGTCTTCCCTGCTTCCTAATCTCAGTGCTCTGACATCACCACAGCCTCATCGTTCCCAGTGTCTTCCCTGCTTCCTAATCACAGCGCTCTGACATCATCACAGCCTCATCATTCCCAGTGTCTTCCCTGCTTCCTAATCACAGCGCTCTGACATCATCACAGCCTCATCATTCCCAGTGTCTTCCCTCCATTCCCTGTTCCCTAATCACAGTGCTCTGACATCACCACAGCCTCATCATTCCCAGTGTCTTCCCTGCTTCCTAATCACAGTGCTCTGACATCACCACAGCCTCATCATTCCCAGTGTCTTCCCTCCCTTCCCTGCTTCCTAATCACAGTGCTCTGACATCACCACAGCCTCATCATTCCCAGTGTCTTCCCTGCTTCCTAATCACAGTGCTCTGACATCACCACAGCCTCATCGTTCCCAGTGTCTTCCCTGCTTCCTAATCTCAGTGCTCTGACATCACCACAGCCTCATCGTTCCCAGTGTCTTCCCTGCTTCCTAATCACAGCGCTCTGACATCATCACAGCCTCATCATTCCCAGTGTCTTCCCTGCTTCCTAATCACAGCGCTCTGACATCATCACAGCCTCATCATTCCCAGTGTCTTCCCTCCCTTCCCTGCTTCCTAATCTCAGTGCTCCGACATCAGCCTCATGGCAGGGGGGTGGGAACAGGGAACAGAGGAGAGGAGGATTGGGGATTTACTCTACTCTACTCACTGGATCCTGACATTTTGTGTCAGCCTGCCAGGCAGACAGAGAGGCAGGCAGGAGAGAGGCAGACAACCAGAGGCAGGCAGAGAGGCAGAGAGGCAGAGAGACAAGCAGGCAGAGAGGCAGGCAGGCAGAGGGGCAGGTAGGCAGAGGCAGGTAGGCAGACAGAGAAGCAGGTAGGCAGACAGACAGAGAGGCAGGCAGAGAGGCAGACAGGCAGACAGAGAGGAAGGCAAACAGACAGAGAGGCAGGCAGACAGATAGGCAGGCAGGCAGCCCATGTTATTTTTAACTCTGTGTCTCCATGGAAACCAACACATATGCTGGGAGCGTTGCTCCCCTGCTGGGATGAGTGTGCTGTGGCGTGCATGTGTGTGTGCAGGGACTCGACTCATCCTCTCTGAGCTGGCTAGGGGGAATCACAGCACAACACAACACGACACGACTACTGCCTCTCTCTCAACGAGAGACAGAGGTGGAAGCCTGCTGCAGTCTCCCTGCCTTGCCTCTACCACAAGACTCAAGAGGGAGGAGGGACGGAGGGAGCAGGGAGGAGGGAGGGGGCTGGTTAAGGTGGGAGGGAGGGAGGGGCGGGTTAGGGTGGGAGGGAGGGAGGGAGGGGCTGGTTGGGGTGGGAGGGAAGTAGGAAGGGAGGGAGGGAAGGGCGGGTTAGGGTGGGAGGGAGGGAGGGGCGGGTTGGGGTGGGAGGGAGGTAGGAAGGGAGGGAGGGAGGGAGGGAAGGGCAGGTTATGGTGGGAGGGAGGGAGGGGCGGGGTTGGGGTGGGAGGGAGGGAGGTAGGAAGGGAGGGAGGGAAGGGCGGGTTAGGGTGGGAGGGAGGGAGGGGCGGGGTTGGGGTGGGAGTGAGGTAGGACGGAGGGAGGGAAGGGCGGGTTAGGGTGGGAGGGAGGGAGGGGCGGGTTGGGGTGGGAGGGAGGGAGGTAGGAAGGGAGGGAGGGAAGGGCGGGTTAGGGTGGGAGGGGCGGGTTGGGGTGGGAGGGAGGTAGGAAGGGAGAGAGGGAAGGGCGGGTTAGGGTGGGAGGGAGGGGCGGGTTAGGGTGGGAGGGAGTATGGAAGGGAGGAAGGAGGGAGGGGGTGGGGGAGGGGAGGGAGGAGTTAGGGAGGAGTTAGGGAGGGTTAGTGAAGCTAAGACATGAACCAACCGTACATCATCATCAGGGTGAATTTAAACACCAACCCAAAGGTACACATTACAAGTAATGCCAAGGTTGTTCAACCCTCCGGAGATCACAGCAACATACACTGGCAAAACACACACGTGGATTCAACATGCAATAGGATTGTGAAAAAGTTAGTTTGAGCAAACTCACAATCCTATTGCAGCTGGTTGTCTTAACCTTGTACGTTGAATCAACATATTGTTTGCCCCTGTTTACTAAAACGTATGCATTCAAGGCACTGTAAGTCACAAGGGGATACACACCTGTTATGTAGCATGAGAACGTACTGACTCTCTCCAGCCCTCTGATCAGACTCACACAGGAAGTCAAGGCTTTTAGCTTTGGACAAATGATGAGGAAGAAGAAGACACCGTCCATAGACATCCACTATAGAATACACCGTCCATAGACATCACTGTAGAATACACCGTCCATAGACATCCACTATAGAATACACCGTCCATAGACACCTACTATAGAATACACCGTCCATAGACATCCACTATAGAATACACCGTCCATAGACATCCACTATAGAATACACCGTCCATAGACATCTACTGTAGAATACACCGTCCATAGACATCCACACCGTCCATAGACATCCACTATAGAATACACCGTCCATAGACATCCACTATAGAATACACCGTCCATAGACATCCACTATAGAATACACCGTTCATAGACATCCACACCGTCCATAGACATCCACTATAGAATACACCGTCCATAGACATCTACTATAGAATACACCGTCCATAGACATCCACTATAGAATACACCGTCCATAGACATCCACTATAGAATACACCGTTCATAGACATCCACACCGTCCATAGACATCCACTATAGAATACACCGTCCATAGACATCCACTATAGAATACACCGTCCATAGACATCCACACCGTCCATAGACATCCACTATAGAATACACCGTCCATAGACATCAACTATAGAATACACCGTCCATAGACATCCACTATAGAATACACCGTCCATAGACATCCACTATAGAATACACCGTCCATAGACATCCACTATAGAATACACCGTCCATAGACATCCACTATAGAATACACCGTCCATAGACATCCACTATAGAATACACCGTCCATAGACATCCACTATAGAATACACCGTCCATAGACATCCACTATAGAATACACCGTCCATAGACATCCACACCGTCCATAGACATCCACTATAGAATACACCGTCCATAGACATCCACTATAGAATACACCGTCCATAGACATCCACTATAGAATACACCGTCCATAGACATCCACACCGTCCATAGACATCCACTATAGAATACACCGTCCATAGACATCCACTATAGAATACACCGTCCATAGACATCCACACCGTCCATAGACATCCACTATAGAATACACCGTCCATAGACATCCCACACCGTCCATAGACATCCACTATAGAATACACCGTCCATAGACATCCACTATAGAATACACCGTCCATAGACATCCACTATAGAATACACCGTCCATAGACATCCACTATAGAATACACCGTCCATAGACATCCACTATAGAATACACTGTCCATAGACATCCACTATAGAATACACCGTCCATAGACATCCACTATAGAATACACCGTCCATAGACATCCACTATAGAAT
>NW_022261982.1:5085135-5090135 GCF_002021735.2 Oncorhynchus kisutch | reverse complement strand
AGAAACCAGGCTAGCTATGAAACATACAGAAACCAGGCTAGCTATGAAACATAGTAATACAGCTGTTAGTGAGGGAGGGCATGCGTGTGCTTACTGACAGTGAAAACATTACTCCAGTCACTTCCACTAATACAACAACACTTCAAAGACAAGCAGTCATACACATTTTCTTTAGGAAAAGTCCTTTTCTAGGTCTCATTAACACTTGTTATCTTCAGTCCCACCACATATACCTCTAGGCGAGCTAGTCCAATATCTGATGTTGGATAAAGCTAGACTAGGTTAAGGTTAAGGCTAGTCCAATATCTGATGTTGGATAAAGCTAGACTAGGTTAAGGTTAAGGCTAGTCCAATATCTAATGTTGGATAAAGCTAGACTAGGTTAAGGTTAAGGCTAGTCCAATATCTGATGTTGGATAAAGCTAGACTAGGTTAAGGTTAAGGCTAGTCCATATCTGATGTTGGATAAAGCTAGACTAGGTTAAGGTTAAGGCTAGTCCAATATCTGATGTTGGATAAGGTTAAAGGTTAACTAGGTTAGTCCAATATCTGATGTTAAAGCTTGACTAGGTTAAGGTTAAGGCTAGTCCAATATCTGATGTTGGATAAAGCTAGACTAGGTTAAGGTTAAGGCTAGTCCAATATCTAATGTTGGATAAAGCTAGACTAGGTTAAGGTTAAGGCTAGTCCAATATCTAATGTTGGATAAAGCTAGACTAGGTTAAGGTAAGGCTAGTCCAATATCTAATGTTGGATTAAAGCTAGACTAGGTTAAGGTTAAGGCTAGTCCAATATCTGATGTTGGATAAAGCTAGACTAGGTTAAGGTTAAGGCTAGTCGAATATCTAATGTGGATAAAGCTAGACCAGGTTAAGGCTAATCCAATATCTAATGTTGGCTAAAGTTAAGGCTAGTCCAAAATCTAATGTTGGATAAAGCTAGACTAGGTTAAGGCTAGTCCAATAGGCTAGCCTCCTTCACTCATGTGGCCAAACATACCCTCGTAAAACTGACTATCCTACCGTTCCTTGACTTCGGCAATGTCATTTACAAAATAGCCTCCTCCAACACTCTACCCAGCAAATTGGATGTAGTCTGTCACAGTGCCATCCGTTTTGTCACCAAAGCCCCATATACTACCCACCACTGCGACCTGTATGCTCTCGTTGGCTGGCCTTCTCTACATATTCGTCGCCAAACCCACTGGCTCCAGGTCATCTATAAGTCTTTGCTAAGTCTTTGATAAGCCCCGCCTTATCTCAGCTCACTGGTCACCATAGCAACACCCCCCGTAGCACGCGCTTCAGCAGGTATATTTCACTGGTCAACCCCAAAGCCAACACTTCCTTTGGCTGCCTTTCCTTCCAGTTCTCTGCTGCCAATGACTGGAGCGAATTGCAAAAATCACTGAAGCTGGAGGCTTATATCTCACTCTCTAACTTTAAGCATCAGCTGTCAGAGCAGCTTTACGATCACTATACCTGTACACAGCCCATCAGTAAATAGCACATCCAACTACCTCATCCCCATATTGTTACTTATCCTCTTTTGCATCCCAGTATCTCTACTTGCACATTCATCTTCTGGACATCTATCACTCCAGTGTTAATTAGCTAAATTGTAAATATTTTGCCTCCATGGCCTAGTTATTGCCATACCTCCCTACTCCTCTACATTTGCACTCACTGTCCATACATTTATCTGTTGTGTTATTGACCCTACGTTTGTTTATGTGTAACTCTGTGTTGTTGTCTTTGTCGCACTGCTTTGTTTTATCTTGGCCAGGTCGCAGTTGTAAATGAGAACTTGTTTTCAACTGGCCTACCTGGTTAAATAAAGGTGAAATTAAGAAATAAAAATACAAATCTGATGTTGGCTGATGTTAGGTTCATGTTAAGGCTAGTCTAATATCTAATGTTGGATAAGGTTAAGGCTAGTCTAATATCTAATGTTGGATAAGGTTAAGGCTAGTCTAATATCTAATGTTGGATAAGGTTAAGGCTAGTCTAATATCTAATGTTGGATAAGGTTAAGGCTAGTCTAATATCTAATGTTGGATAAGGTTAAGGCTAGTCTAATATCTAATGTTAGATAAGGTTAAGGCTAGTCTAATATAATGTTGGATAAGGTTAAGGCTAGTCTAATATCTAATGTTGGATAAGGTTAAGGCTAGTCTAATATCTAATGTTGGATAAGGTTAAGGCTAGTCTAATATCTAATGTTAGAAGGTTAAGGCTAGTCTAATATCTAATGTTGGATAAGGTTAAGGCTAGTCTAATATCTAATGTTGGATAAGGTTAAGGCTAGTCTAATGTTGGATAAGGTTAAGGCTAGTCTAATATCTAATGTTGGATAAGGTTAAGGCTAGTCTAATATCTAATGCTGGATAAGTTTAAGGCTAGTCTAATATCTAATGCTGGATAAGGTTAAGGCTGGTCTAATTTGGATAAGGTTAAGGCTAGTCTAATATCTAATGTTGGATAAGGTTAAGGCTAGTCTAATATCTAATGTTGGATAAGGTTAAGGCTAGTCTAACATCTAATGTCAGCTAAGATTAAGGCTAGTCCAATATCTGATGTTGGATAAGGTTAAGGCTGGTCTAATATTGGATAAGGTTAAGGCTAGTCTAATATCTAATGCTGGATAAGGTTAAGGCTGGTCTAATATTGGATAAGGTTAAGGCTAGTCTAATATCTAATGTTAGATAAGGTTAAGGCTAGTCTAATATTGGATAAGGTTAAGGCTAGTCTAATATCTAATGCTGGATAAGGTTAAGGCTAGTCTAATATTGGATAAGATTAGGCTAGTCTAATATCTAATGCTGGATAAGGTTAAGGCTAGTCTAATATCTAATGTTGGATAAGGTTAAGGCTAGTCTATATCTAATGTTGGATAAGGTTAAGGCTAGTCTAATATCTAATGTCGGCTAAGATTAAGGCTAGTCCAATATCTGATGTGGATAAGGTTAAGGCTGGTCTAATATTGATAAGGTTAAGGCTAGTCTAATATCTAATGCTGGATAAGGTTAAGGCTGGTCTAATATTGGATAAGGTTAAGGCTAGTCTAATATCTAATGTTAGATAAGGTTAAGGCTAGTCTAATATTGGATAAGGTTAAGGCTAGTCTAATATCTAATGCTGGATAAGGTTAAGGCTAGTCTAATATCTAATGCTGGATAAGGTTAAGGCTAGTCTAATATCTAATGCTGGATAAGGTTAAGGCTAGTCTAATATCTAATGTTAGATAAGGTTAAGGCTAGTCTAATATTGGATAGGTTAAGGCTAGTCTAATATCTAATTCTGGATAAGGTTAAGGCTAGTCTAATATCTAATGCTGGATAAGGTTAAGGCTAGTCTAATATCTAATGCTGGATACGATTAAGGCTAGTCTAATATCTAATGCTGGATAAGGTTAAGGCTAGTCTAATATCTAATGCTGGATAAGGTTAAGGCTAGTCTAATATCTAATGTTGGATATGATTAAGGCTAGTCTAATATCTACTGTTGGATAAGGTTAAGGCTAAGGCTAGTCTAATATCTAATGTTGGATAAGGTTAAGGCTAGTCTAATATCTAATGTTGGATAAGGTTAAGGCTAGTCTAACATCTAATGTCGGCTAGATTAAGGCTAGTCCAATATCTGATGTTGGATAAGGTTAAGGCTGGTCTAATATTGGATAAGGTTAAGGCTAGTCTAATATCTAATGCTGGATAAGGTTAAGGCTGGTCTAATATTGGATAAGGTTAAGGCTAGTCTAATATCTAATGTTAGATAAGTTAAGGCTAGTCTAATATTGGATAAGGTTAAGGCTAGTCTAATATCTAATGCTGGATAAGGTTAAGGCTAGTCTAATATCTAATGTGGATAAGGTTAAGGCTAGTCTAATATCTAATGCTGGATAAGTTTAAGGCTAGTCTACTATCTAATGCTGGATAAGGTTAAGGCTGGTCTAATATTGGATAAGGTTAAGGCTAGTCTAATATCTAATGTTGGATAAGGTTAAGGCTAGTCTAATATCTAATGTTGGATAAGGTTAAGGCTAGTCTAATATCTAATGTCGGCTAAGATTAAGGCTAGTCCAATATCTGATGTTGGATAAGGTTAAGGCTGGTCTAATATTGGATAAGGTTAAGGCTAGTCTAATATCTAATGCTGGATAAGGTTAAGGGCTGGTCTAATATGGATAAGGTTAAGGCTAGTCTAATATCTAATGTTAGATAAGGTTAAGGCTAGTCTAATATTGGATAAGGTTAAGGCTAGTCTAATATCTAATGCTGGATAAGGTTAAGGCTAGTCTAATATCTAATGCTGGATAAGGTTAAGGCTAGTCTATTATCTAATGTTGGATAAGGTTAAGGCTAGTCTAATATCTAATGTTAGATAAGGTTAAGGCTAGTCTAATATTGGATAAGGTTAAGGCTAGTCTAATATCTATGCTGGATAAGGTTAAGGCTAGTCTAATATCTAATGCTGGATAAGGTTAAGGCTAGTCTAATATCTAATGCTGGATACGATTAAGGCTAGTCTAATATAATGCTGGATAAGGTTAAGGCTAGTCTAATATCTAATGCTGGATAAGGTTAAGGCTAGTCTAATATCTAATGTTGGATATGATTAAGGCTAGTCTAATATCTACTGTTGGATAAGGTTAAGGATAGTCTAATATCTGATGTTGGATAAGGTTAAGTCTAGTCTAATATCTGATGTGGATAAGGATAAGGTTAGTCTAATATATCTAATGTTGGATATGATTAAGGCTAGTCCGATATCTACTGTTGGATAAGGTTAAGGGTAGTCCAATATCTGATGTTGGCTAAGGTTAAGGCTAGTCCGATATCTGATGTTGGCTAAGGCGGCTAGGATAAGGCTAGTCCAATAGCAACCAGATGGTGTAGTCCAAGCCGACTTGAAAACTGACAGACCATGTGACTATGACTGTGTTGGTGAGTTCAAAGCACAAGTAATAAACTCCACAGAGCCTGTTAAATCTGCTGGCCAAAT
>NW_022261982.1:5079205-5085035 GCF_002021735.2 Oncorhynchus kisutch | reverse complement strand
CTGTTTGTCCTATTGGGTCAATTCCTTTCTCTGTTGTCCTATTGGGTCAAATCCCCTTCTGTTTGTCCTATTGGGTCAATTCCCCTTCTGTTTGTCCTATTGGGTCAATTCCCCTTCTGTTTGTCCTATTGGTCAATTCCCCTTCTGTTTGTCCTATTGGGTCAATTCCCCTCTGTTTGTCCTATTGGGTCAATTCCCCTTCTGTTTGTCCTATTGGGTCAATTCCCCCTCTGTTTTTCCTATTGGGTCATTGTGTGGAGTTGCTGCTGACCGTTCTGTTTGGGCATTACTGAGTAGAGAACATGTGAAGAGAGGGGAGAAGAGATTCCCTCAGACACCATTCTCTGTTCTGTGTTCTGTGTGTCTTTCCCCAATTTCTTCCCATGACCCCTTGCAACCATGGGCCATTAAGCATAGGGGTGCTCCCATAGAGATATATTTACTACTAGAACAGGAAAAGCCCCTTAGACCACAGGAATATCTCTTCTAGTTATTCAATTCTATGTGTGCTCCTGTCCTGTGATGTCATTGTGGAATTTAGAATGTATTTTGAATACATTCTATTTATATCTCCTAGTCCTCCAAGAGTTCTGTACTCAGTTCAGTCAATATGGCTTAAGAGCTTAATATGGAACAGGGAGAGGGGAACTAGGTTAACCAAATCATAGGCCCTTAAACCCAATGTCCAGCAGCACATTTCACTTGATTAAAAACACCCTCATCACACACACTCACACACACACACAACACACACACACACACACACACACCACACACACACACACACACACACCCACACACACACACACACACACACACACACACACACAGTGGTGGAAAAGTACCCAATTGTCATACTTGAGAAAAGTTAAGATACCTTAATGGAAAGTAAAAGTGAAAGTCACCCAGTAAAATCCTACTCGAGTAAAACTGTAAAGGTATTTGGTTTTAAATAAACTTAAGTATCAAAAGTAAAAAGTATAAATCATTTCAAATTCCTCATTAAGCAAACCACATTGCACCATTCTTGTTTTTTGTAATTTACGGATAGCCCTGGGCACGCTTTTATAAACATCATTCATAACAAAGCATTTGTGTTTAGTGAGCCTGTCAGATCAGAGGCAGTAGAGATGACCAAGGATGTTCTCTGTTTAGTGAGTCCTCCAGATCAGAGGCAGTAGGGAAGACCAAGGATGTTCTCTGTTTAGTGAGCCTCAGATCAGAGGCAGTAGAGATGACCAAGGATGTTCTCTGTTTAGTGAGTCCTCCAGATCAGAGGCAGTAGAGATGACCAGGGATGTTCTCTGTTTAGTGAGTCCTCCAGATCAGAGGCAGTAGAGATGACCAAGGATGTTCTCTGTTTAGTGAGTCCTCCAGATCAGAGGCAGTAGAGATGACCAGGATGTTCTCTGTTTAGTGAGTCCTCCAGATCAGAGGCAGTAGAGATGACCAGGGATGTTCTCTGTTTAGTGAGTCCTCCAGATAAAATGCAGTAGGGATGACCAGGGATGTTCTCTGTTTAGTGAGTCCTCCAGATCAGAGGCAGTAGGGATGATCAGGGATGTTCTGTTTAGTGAGTCCTCCAGATCAGAGGCAGTAGGGATGACCAGGGATGTTCTCTGTTTAGTGAGTCCTCCAGATCAGAGGCAGTAGGGAAGACCAGGGATGTTCTCTGTTTATGAGTCCTCCAGATCAGAGGCAGTAGGGATGACCAGGGATGTTCTCTGTTTAGTGAGTCCTCCAGATCAGAGGCAGTAGAGATGACCAGGGATGTTCTCTGTTTAGTGAGTCCTCCAGATCAGAGGCAGTAGGGATGACCAAGGATGTTCTCTGTTTAGTGAGTCCTCCAGATCAGAGGCAGTAGGGATGACCAGGGATGTTCTCTGTTTAGTGAGTCTGTCAGATCAGAGGCAGTAGGGAGGACCAGGGATGTTCTCTGTTTAGTGAGTCTGCCAGATCAGAGGCAGTAGAGATGACCAGGGATGTTCTCTGTTTAGTGAGTCCTCCAGATCATAGGCAGTAGGGATGACCAGGGATGTTCTCTGTTTAGTGAGTCTGTCAGATCAGAGGCAGTAGAGATGACCAGGGATGTTCTCTGTTTAGTGAGTCTGCCAGATCAGAGGCAGTAGGGAGGACCAGGGATGTTCTCTGTTTAGTGAGTCTGTCAGATCAGAGGCAGTAGAGATGGCCAGGGATGTTCTCTGTTTAGTGAGTCCGCCAGATCAGAGGCAGTAGAGATGACCAGGGATGTTCTCTGTTTAGTGAGTCCTCCAGATCATAGGCAGTAGGGATGACCAGGGATGTTCTCTGTTTAGTGAGTCTGTCAGATCAGAGGCAGTAGAGATGACCGGGATGTTCTCTGTTTAGTGAGTCTGCCAGATCAGAGGCAGTAGGGAGGACCAGGGATGTTTCTCTGTTTAGTGAGTCTGTCAGACTCAGAGGCGTAGAGATGGCCAGGGATGTTCTCTGTTTAGTGAGTCCGCCAGATCAGAGGCAGTAGAGATGACCAGGGATGTTCTCTGTTTTAGTGAGTCCACCAGATCAGAGGCAGTAGAGATGACCAGGGATGTTCTCTGTTTAGTGAGTCGCCAGAACAGAGGCAGTAGGGATGACCAGGGATGTTCTCTGTCTAGTGAGTCTGCCAGATCAGAGGCAGTAGAGATGACCAGGGATGTTCTCTGTTAGTGAGTCTGCCAGATCAGAGGCAGTAGAGATGACAGGGATTGTTCTCTGTTTAGTGAGTCTGCCAGATCAGAGGCAGTAGGGATGACCAGGGATGTTCTCTGTTAGTGAATCTGCCAGATCAGAGGCAGTAGGGATGACAGGGATGTTCTCGTTAGTGAGTCTGCCAGATAGAAGGCAGTAAGGGATGACCAGGGATGTTCTCTGTTTAGTGAGTCTGCCAGATCAGAGGCAGTAGGGATGAACCAGGGATGTTCTCTGTTTAGTGAATCTGCAGATCAGAGGCAGTAGAGATGACCAGGGATGTTATCTGTTTAGTGAGTCTGCCAGATCAGAGGCAGTAGGGATGACCAGGGATGTTATCTGTTTAGTGAGTCCTCCAGATCAGAAAGCAGTAGGGATGACCAGGGATGTTCTCTGTTTAGAGAGTCCACCAATCAGAGCAGTAGAGATGACCAGGGATGTTCTCTGTTTAGTGAGTCCTCCAGATCAGAGGCAGTAGAGATGACAGGGATGTTCTCTGTTTAGTGAGTCCTCCAGATCTGAGGCAGTAGGGATGACCAGGGAATGTTCTCTGTTAGTGAGTCCACCAGATCAGAGGCAGTAGAGATGACCAGGGATGTTCTCTGTTTAGTGAGTCCTCCAGATCAGAGGCAGTAGATGACCAGGGATGTTCTCCTGTTTAGTGAGTCCTACAGATCAGAGGCAGTAGAGATGACCAGGGATGTTCTCTGTTTAGTGAGTCCTCCAGATCAGAGGCAGTAGGGATGACCAGTGATGTTCTCTGTTTAGTGAGTCCTCCAGATCAGAGGCGAGTAAGGAGGACCAGGGATGTTCTCTGTTTAGTGAGTCCTCCAGATCAGAGGCAGTAGAGATGACCAGGGATGTTCTCTGTTTAGTGAGTCCTCCAGATCAGAGGCAGTAGGGAGGACCAGGGATGTGCTCTGTTTAGTGAGTCCACCAGATCAGAGGCAGTAGGGATGACAGGGATGTTCTCTGTTTAAGTGAGTCCTCCAGATCAGAGGCAGTAGGGAGGACCAGGGATGTTCTCTGTTTAGTGAGTCCTCCAGATCAGAGGCAGTAGGGGAGGACCCAGGGATGTTCTCTGTTTAGTGAGTCCTCCAGATCAGAGGCAGTAGGGATGACCAGGGATGTTCTCTGTTTAGTGAGTCCTCCAGATCAGAGGCAGTAGGGATGACCAGGGATGTTCTCTGTTTAGTGAGTCCTCCAGATCAGAGGCAGTAGAGATGACCCAGGGATGTTCTCTGTTTAGTGAGTCCTCCAGATCAGAGGCAGTAGGGATGACCAGGGATGTTCTCTGTTTAGTGAGTCCTCCAGATCAGAGGCAGTAGGGATGACCAGGGATGTTCTCTGTTTAGTGAGTCCTCCAGATCAGAGGCAGTAGGGATGACCAGGGATGTTCTCTGTTTAGTGAGTCCTCCAGATCAGAGGCAGTAGGGATGACCAGGGATGTTCTCTGTTTAGTGAGTCCTCCAGATCAGAGGCAGTAGGGATGACCAGGGATGTTCTCTGTTTAGTGAGTCCTCCAGATCAGAGGCAGTAGGGATGACCAGGGATGTTCTCTGTTTAGTGAGTCCTCCAGATCAGAGGCAGTAGAGATGACCAGGGATGTTCTCTGTTTAGTGAGTCCTCCAGATCAGAGGCAGTAGGGATGACCAGGGATGTTCTCTGTTTAGTGAGTCCTCCAGATCAGAGGCAGTAGGGATGACCAGGGATGTTCTCTGTTTAGTGAGTCCTCCAGATCAGAGGCAGTAGGGATGACCAGGGATGTTCTCTGTTTAGTGAGTCCTCCAGATCAGAGGCAGTAGGGATGACCAGGGATGTTCTCTGTTTAGTGAGTCCTCCAGATCAGAGGCAGTAGAGATGACCAGGGATGTTTTCTGTTTAGTGAGTCCTCCAGATCAGAGGCAGTAGGGATGACCAGGGATGTTCTCTGTTTAGTGAGTCCTCCAGATAAAATGCAGTAGGGATGACCAGGGATGTTCTCTGTTTAGTGAGTCCTCCAGATCAGAGGCAGTAGGGATGACCAGGGATGTTCTCTGTTTAGTGAGTCCTCCAGATCAGAGGCAGTAGGGATGACCAGGGATGTTCTCTGTTTAGTGAGTCCTCCAGATCAGAGGCAGTAGGGAAGACCAGGGATGTTCTCTGTTTAATGAGTCCTCCAGATCAGAGGCAGTAGGGATGACCAGGGATGTTCTCTGTTTAGTGAGTCCTCCAGATCAGAGGCAGTAGGGATGACCAGGGATGTTCTCTGTTAGTGAGTCCACCAGATCAGAGGCAGTAGAGATGACCAGGGATGTTCTCTGTTTAGTGAGTCCTCCAGATCAGAGGCAGTAGAGATGACCAGGGATGTTATCTTGATAAGTGTGTGAATTGGACTATTTTCCTGTCCTACTAAGCATTCAAAATGTAACGAGTACTTTAGGTGTCAGGGAAAATGTATAGAGTAAAAAGTACATTATTTTATTTAGGAATGTAGTTGTCAAAGTGGTGAAAAATATAAATAGTAAAATAAAGTACAGATACTCAAAAAAACGACTTAAGTAGTACTTTAAAGTATTTTTCAGCATAGAATACTATCATATAATAATATAATATCATACTGCCTAATGTTATTTAGAGGTGTTAGTATCTTAGTCATACATTCAGACTGATTCTCAGTTCTTTGGTTTTGATAACACACAGTGAGAGGGACAGAGGAGGATAGATAGAGAGAGGGAGGAAGAGAGAGAAAGAGGGAGAGAGAGATTCCCTCTCTCTTTCCCTCTCTCTCCAGTGAGAGTGTACTGGCGTTGTCTTATCGATGTGACAGTGAGGATGACTCTCTCTCTTCTCTCTCCTATATGAACCTCAATCCTCCTCATCACACTCCTTATCTCTCTCTTTCCCTCTCTCTCTCTTTGTATTTTCTCTCTCTGTGCTTTCTGAGCACTCTGCTCCTCTGTTCTCTCTTTCTTTGTATTTTCTCTCTCTGTTCTCTCTCTTTTTCCCCTCTCTCTGTATCTATATCATCTCTCTCTGTGTCTATATCCTCTCTGTATCTATCCTCTCTGTATCTATATCATCTCTCTCTGTGTCTATATCCTCTCTGTATCTATCCTCTCTGTATCTCTATCATCTCTCTCTG